>NW_006921599.1:8797359-8817269 GCF_000298275.1 Orycteropus afer afer
TCCACGATTATCTTCTGTGTCTGTGTTAATTGGTTTCCCTTTTCTTTGTTGAAGAGGGTCTGTGCAATCCTTCTGCCTAGTCCACCATCTTGCCGGAACTCCCAAAAATCAATAGTATTGAAGGAAGAAGTTCAAGCTGCACTGAAGGCATGGTGAAAAACAAGCCTCCAGGTATTGACAGAAAACCAGTTGAGATGTTTCCAGAAACATGTAGTGCTGGAAGTACTCACTCATCTATGCCAAGAAATTTGGAAGAGAGCTATCTGGCCAACTGACTGGAAGAGATACATACTTGTGCCCATTCTAAAGAAAGGCGATCCAACAGAATGCAGAAATGATTGAACATTATCAGTAATATCACATGCAAGTAATGTTTGCTGAAAATAATTAATGATACAGGGAACTGCGAGAAATTCAAGCTAGATTCAGAAGAGGACATGGAAGGAAGGATAGGAAGGAAGGATACCATTGCTGATGTCAGATGGATCCTGGATGAAAGCAAAGAATACCAAAAAGATGTTTACCTGTGTTTTCTTGACTATGCAAAGGCGTATGACTGTGTGGATCATAATAAATTATGTATAACATTGCAAAGGATGGGAATTCCTAAACACTTAATTGTGCTCATGAGAAACCTGTACATAGACCAAAAGGCAGTTGGTTGAACAGAACAAGGGAATACTACATGGTTTAAAATCAGGAAAGGTGTGAGTCAGGTTTGTATCCTTTCACCATACTTATTCAGTCTGTGTGCTGAGACAATAATCAGAGAAGCTGGACTACATGAAGAAGAACACAACATCAGGATTGGAGGAAGACTCATTAACAACCTGCAATATACAGATGACACAGCTTTACTGAAAGTGAAGATGACTTGAAGCACTTACTGATGAAGAGCGAAGACTAGTTTTCAATATGGACTACACCTCAACATAAAATAAAAATCCTCACAACTGGACCAAGGAGCAACATCATGGAAGCAGCAGTCAAGAAGTCAAACAATATATTTCATTGGGCAAATCTGCAAATGACCTATTTAAGGTGTGAAAGAACAAAAATGTCACTTTGAAGTCTAAGGTACACCTGACCCATGCCATGATTTTTTTAGTCACTTCATCTGCATGTGAAAGATGAACAGTGAATAAGGAAGACCAAAGAAGAATTGTTGCCTTTGAATTATGGTGTTGGTGAGCAATATTAAATACACCATGGACTGCCACAAGAGCAAGCAAATCTGTCTGGGAAAAAATACAGCCAGAACGCTTCTTTGAAGTGAGGATGGCATGACTTCACTCCTCATACTTTGGTCATGTTGTGAAGAGAGAGCAGTCCCTGGAGAAGAATATGCTGGGTAAAGTGGAAGGTCAGTGAAAAAGAGGAAAACCCTCAACAAGATGGATTGACACAATGCCTGCAACAATGGGCTCAAACACTGAAACAATTAAGAGAATGACATAAGACTGAGCAGTGTTTTGTTTTGTTGTAAATAAGGTCATTATGAGTCAAAACCAACTCAATGACACCTAACAACGTGTGTATGTATGTATATGTGTATATGTATATACATATATATGGGAGCTCTGGTGGTATAGTGCTTAAGGCATTTGACTGCAAATCAGAAGGCTGGCAGTTCAAACCCACCAGCCACTCCTCAGAAGGAATACTGGGCAATTTACTTCAGTAGAGATACCGCCTTGGAAACACAAGGAGGGGGTCACTATGAGTTGGATCGACTCAATGGCAGTGAGTTTTTTTTTTTTTTTTTCTTTATACATATATAGTGCTTAAGGCATTTGACTACTAACCAGAAGGCAGAGAGTTCAAACCCACCAGCCACTCCTCAGAAGGAAGACTGGGCAATCTACTTCCATAGAGATACTGTCTCAGAAACCCAAAGAGGGGTGGCTATGAGTTGGGACTGACTGAACAGCAGTGAGTTTGGTTTTGTATACATATATATGTTTAGGTGAAAGTTTACAGAATAAATTAGTTTTCCATTCAATAATTTATACACGTTTTGTTTCATGACATTGATTGCAATCCCCACAATGTGACAGCACTCTTCCCACTTCTTCCCTGTGTTCCTCATTCCCACTGATTCTTCTTTCCTGCCCCTCCCTACTGTCTGAGCTTTGTTTTGGGACAGATGCTGCTCTTTTCGTCTTTGATGGACATTTTCCAGTTGCCGTTGAGTCAATTCCAACTCATGGTGACCCTACGTGTATCAGAGTAGAACTGTGCTCTGTAGGGTTTTCAGTGGCTAACTTTTGGAAGTAGATTGTCAAGCTTTTATTCATAGGGCCCTTGGGTGGATTCGAACCTCCGACTTTTCTTTTAACAGCTGAGAACAGTAATCGTGCAACCACTCAGGGACTCCATTTACTCTGGACAAAATGTTGGCATTCTGTATAATGCTTGTCTTAGTTTGCTAGTGCTGCTATAACAGAAATACCACAAGTGAGTGGCTTTAACAAACAAATTTATTTTCTCACAGTTTAGGAAACCGGAAGTCCAAATTCAAGGTGCTTATTCTAGGGGAAGTATTTCTCTTTCCTAAAACTAAACAAAACCCATTGTCATTGAGTCTATTCAGACTCATAGCAACCCTTTAGGACAGAGTAGAACTGCCCCCAACAGATTTCCAAAGCTGTACATCTTCACAGAAACAGACTGCCTCATCTTTCTCCCACTTAGTGGCTAGTGGGTTTGAACCTCTTCCTTTTGGTTAAAAAAAAAAAAAATTCACAGCCGTCGAGTGGGGTCCAACTCATAGTGACCCCTCCTTGGGTTTCCAAGGTGGTATCACTATGGAAGTAGATTGCCCAATCTTCCTTCTGAAGAGTGGCTGGTGGGTTTGAACCGCCAGCCTTCTGGTTAGCAGTCAAATACCTTAGGCACTATGCCATCTTAAAGTTGGTTATAACCACTTTCAATCCCACTCCTGCCTAAGCTTCCCTCCTGAACAGAACATTCCTGGTTTTTCCACTCATATGAAAACCAATTTGCTGTTGAATCCATCCTGGCTCATGGTGACCCCTTGTGTGTCAGAGTAGAGCTGTGCTCTCTAGCATTTTCAGTGGCTCAGTTTTCAGAAATACATCACCAGGCCTTTTTTCCAAGGCACTTTTGGATGGACTCAGATCTTCACCCTTCCAGTTAGCAACTAAGCATGTTAACTGTTTGCATCATCTTGCTTAAATAATTTGACATTATATATGATCAGTGATTGGGTGGCTTGGGAAACAGAGCATCATTAGAGCTCTTTTGGTTTATTTTATAGAGTGTTTACAATCATATAACTGACATTCAATTTGGTCATTGGTTTTGTGCCTTTTTTAAAAAAATCATTGCCAAGCTGATTACATACTGCATAATTGCTTCTTAGCAATTTTTTAAAATGAAACTTTACAATAGCTGGCTGATTGGCAGCTCCTACTAACAAAATGTGATGATAAACCAATAGATATGTAACATGGGATGGGTATAACCATGTCTTAAGAAAAAGGGAAACAGTGCCATGCAACAATGTTTGCTACCCCTGGGTTTGATAGATTATACCTGTGACCCATTCTGCCGTCAGAGACAAGGCATTTCACTAGCAGATATATGTTTTTTCCTTTGCATTTTTAAAAATTTATTTTCCCCATTGGATCCCAAGTAGCACACAGGTAACAGAGATCAGAAAAATATATCCAGGTGGGTTGTATATTTCCATGGTTCCTGAGAAGTTAGGGTGAAGGAAGGAGGCAAAACTTGGGCATGGAAAGCAAATGTTCTCTTTTCTCCTTTCAGTGCATAAATATGAACAGAATCCTTCGGGCCCAGGAAGGAGATCTCACCTTGTAGTGCATTTAGATTCTGCAAGAGAAGACAACATTGTTTGATTCTTCATTACAAGTGGAGCTACTGCTTCAAATTGACCATCTCACTCCCCTCCCAACTCGTTTCCAAAGTGGCCTGTTTACAATCTCCTCTTGTTGGTTACAGTACTTAGTGGAGGCAATGAGAAAGAAATTCAGATACTGCAAAGCTCCACAGCATCCCACAGAGTTGGAATGCTTTCTTCAAAGGGGGAAAAAATTTGAAAATGTGTATGTACTTGCCTATGTCACCAAAAAAACCAGCTGGATAGCCCCTAAACAGTTCACATTCAGGAACAACAAAAGCCCATATCAGAAGTCTCCCAAGTCAAGGGCAGGAGGCTGACAACTCATAATGATTTTGCACTTGCACAGCAGTTTTCATCCAAAGACCTCGGAGTGCTTTACAAACATTAATTAAATTGCCCAGCTTCCCTGGGAGGTGGCTGTGTATCACTATTTCCAGTTAGCAGGGGGTGGGGGAAGAAAAATGTATGCCTGGAGGAATGCTGAAAGCAGGGCATGCCACAATATGATGCATGTGGCTTGGTGGACTCAGAAAAGGCTGTGGAACCTTTTCTCTTGGAAGCTAAGCAGTTGCATTGTGTTGTCCCAAAAGTATCTGCCAGGCTGAGGAAGAGATGGTCTAGCTGCCCCCAGCAGGACCTATGTTATTCATAAAGGGAGTAGAAGGCCACCTACACTGGGCTTGAAGGGTACTGCCTTGATTTTACCCATTAGCTTATCATCTCACATGCCATATTTCTATCATTCCAGACTTGTTTCTTTTGTTCGACTTGTGATGGAAAAATAGGTTTTCCCTAGGGACCAGCTCTGATTGCTGTAACACTAGGGCCAGGATCACTGCATGGAGAGGGATGGTAACTTCTAGTTGGGACTCAGCAGAAAATCCTGATGGGGTATTTGTCATCTGCCCTGCATGTGAGAAAAGAAGTCTACATAACTGGAGCTTCCAAATACAGGACTGTTTTTAAATGATCATATATTTAAAAACACATCTGCCACTGTAATAACCAAAGGGTTCCTGATGCCATGGATACGTTGTGATGGTTCTCAGCCACTTAGCTGTTTTGATAGGTGAATCCTGTTTGAAAGTGTTAAACTGCATATAATGCATCCAGTATCTTAATTCATATAATGAAATAGGAAGGATGCATGTAAAGAATGTACCCAAAAGCTGTTGGTGTCATATCAAGTGTTGTCATTGTTGTTGTTGTTGTTGTTGTTATGTGCCATTGAGTCGGCCCCGACTCATAGCGACCCCTCCTTGGGTTTCCGAGGCAGTATCACTACGGAAGTAGGATTGCCCAACCTTCCTTCCGAGGAGTGGCTGCCATCAAATTGGCCCCTGACTCATGGCCATTCCATACACAGTGGAACAAAATGCTGCCCAGTCCTGAGCCAGCACCATGATAGGCTGTGGATTAGACCATTGTGATCACAGAGTTTTCATTGGCTGCGTTTTGGAAGTAGATTGCCAGGCCTTTCTTCCTAGTCTGGAAGCTCTGCTGAAACCTGTTCAGCATCATAGCAACACACAAGACTCCACTGAGGGGCAGGCAGTGGATGTGCATGAGGTGCATTGGGCAGGAATCGAACTCAGGTCTTCCTCATCGAAGGTGAGAATTCTACCACTGAACCTCCACTGTCTTGTCACGTCAAGCGTAGCATAAGGGAAAATAATCTGTAGAAATTAAGATTCAAACTCTGCAAACATCACTCACCTGGCAGGCGAGGTTGCAGACATCATGGGCAAGAGGGCATCTGTTGTGTATCATCTTCAGTATTGTCTTTTTCAGGTTTCTTTTTTAAAAATGCAAACAGTGGACTCCGTTCAACTTTCTCAGGCTGATGGTTTCTGTCATCTTGGATGGTTGTCTTTGCTTTGTCTTTATCTTGTCTAAGGCATAATAAATGTGTCTCTATTGAAAAAAAAAAAAGCGAACAGTATTGGAGAGCGTAATACTTAAAACAATACAATAATGGCCAGCTACACACTGTTCAAACCCACCAGCCACTCCTCAGAAGGAAGATGGGGCAATACTGCCTTGGAAACCCAAGGAGGGGTCTCTATGAGTCGGGTCTGACTCAAAGGCACATAACAACAACAACACACACTGTTCCGTAGGGTTTTCATTGTCTGATTTTCAGAAGTAGATTACCAAGCCTTTCTTGTTAGTCTGTCTTTGTCTAGAAACTCCAATGAAACTTGTCCAGCATGGGTGACCCTGCTGGTATTTGAAATACTGGTGATATAGCTTTCAGCATCACAGCGACGTGCAAGCCACCACAGCAGACAGGTGCAAGACAGAGAAATGTCGTCTTCTGTTGGGGTTGGTATGAGTTGGAGCTGACTCAACAACTAAAAACAACACAAACTTTTCTGAAAAGAAAATAGTCTTTGGATTCAGACAGATAAGCATTTGAATCCAGACTTTGTCATTTACCTACCAGCCACTCCTCAGAAGGAAGGTTGGACAATCTACTTCCATAGTGATACTGCCTTGGAAATCCAAGGAGGGGTCGCTATGAGTCGGGTCTGATTCAACGGCAAATAACAACAACAAAAACATGATACTTGATCCCTCAGTGCCTCAAGGCAAGTCACTTGATCCCTCAGTGCCTCGATTTCCCCATCTGCTAAATGGGTATAATAATATTCTCATAGGCACATTGAGATAACTAAATGAGATGATATTGGTTTTAAAAGCCTGATCTATATACCCTTTTGCCATCAAGTCGATTCTGCTCTGTGTTACAGAATAGAACTGTGTGCTCCATAGAGTTTTCTTGGCTTTGATCTTTATGGAAAGAGATAGCCAAGCCTTTCTTCCCTGGTACCTCTGGGTGGGTTCAAACAGCCAACCTTTAGATTAGTAGTTGAGATCAAACCATTTGCACACCAAGGACTATTAGGTCTATGCTAAATAATTGGGTAGCATCTGCCTCTGCTCAATAAGCAGTTTTCCTTCCCACCTGGAAAATAAAAGCTGATGAAGTCAGAAAAGCAAGCTATATAGCCTGGGGCTAGGGAGATACCTGGTCAAAAGAGCTTGCATAATTAGCTTCACCATTTCATTTTGGTTTCAGGAGAAGTTGCTTCTATCTCTACTTGGCATCAGGTTAGCCCTGCTCCTAGAATCCTCCTTCCTCCTTGTCCGAGGTTCCCCAGAGCTCCCATAGTGGCCAGCAGGGGGCAGTGGAACTGCTTCCTTCTCTGCCTTTGCTCCTGTATGGAGCCTGCCTCCTGGGGACCTGAAGATGAGCAGCAGTAGGCAGCTCAAGCTGTTGGTGGAATTGTGTTCACAGGTTTTGAGCCAAAGAGTGCCAAGAAAGGAACTAGAAGTTGCTTTTCTCAGACTCGGCCATACCTCAGCCTAAATTAAACCAGAGCAAGAAGCCAGCAATCTTATTGCTTCTTTGAAAGTGATTTCTGAACACCAGTTAAATCCATTCACTCCAATTAGCCCAAGCAGAAGTAATCTGTCAAATGGCTCACCATCCTTTCTCTCTTTATTTTTACAAATTCTAACAGGTTTTAAGTGTAACCCCTTATTTCTTTCAACTTTACATAACCAAGGGTATGAGAAACAATCTTGATAGAAATAAAAATATCTTTAATGTTGAGGTACCACGAAATGTGGTGGGTCTCCCAAATACATGTTCAATCCCAGGTGGGGCCTGAGGAGCTTACCATTAAAACATACTGCCACTGAGTCAATTCTGACTCATAGTGACCATTTAGGATAAAATAGAACTGCCCCATAGGGTTTCCAAGGCTGTAATCTCTGGTGTCAAAGTGCCTAAGGCATTTGACTACTAACCAGAAGGATGGTGGTTCAAACCCACCAGCCACTCCTCGGAAGGAAGGTTGGGCAATCTACTTCGGTAGAGATAATGCTTCAGAAACCCAAGGAGGGGTTGCTATGAGTCGGGTCCGACTCCACGGCAGTGAGTTAAAGTTAATCTTTACAGAAGCAGGCTGCCACATCATTCCCCACTAAGCAGCTGGTGGGTTTGAACTTCCAAGCTTCTGCCTAGCTGCCAAGTGCTTTGAGCACTGTGCCAGTCAACTCAAAACTCACTGCTCTGGAGTTGGATCCAACTCATAGTGACCACTCCTTGGGTTTCCGAGGCAGTATCACTACAGAAGTAGATTGTCCAACCTTCCTTCTGAGGGTGGCTGGTGTGTTTGAACCACCAGCCTTCTGGTTAGCAGTCAAACACCTTAGACACTATGCTACCACAGCTCCCAAAAAATGCTTTTATCTTGTGAGGGCTACTACCATTCTCTGCTCTGCCATCTAGTGGACTTAATCAACAACTGCTTCTGTCATTCCTGCTGTGTTTCTGGCCCTAAGAGGCACCATGGGTTTGTTGTTGTTAATACACTCTGCTGCTGCTGAGGTCATGTAAGTTGGGATGACTTCTCCTACCAGTAAAACTCCCTAACTAAGAATCTGTAGTCCTTGGGTGGTGCAAATGGCCAACATGCTAAGCTGCTATCCAAGATGTTGGAAGTTCGAGTCCACCTAGAGTTGCTGTGGAAGACCTAGTGATCTACTTCTGGAAAATTAGCCACTGAGAACTTTATGGAACACAGCTCTACTCTGACATGCAGAGTGTCGCCACTTGGAGTTGACTTGACAGCTACTGGTAACTAAGAACCTACCTTTTTTCATTTTTTTCAGTTCCTGGAATTAGGGCACTTTTTGTACTACCTCAGTGCTGCACTCAGTAACATCTTGTCCCCCAACCATCAGCCAAAATCCAGAATAGAGGCCCGGCATCTCAGCTGTCCTCACTGAAGCATGGCTGTCAACTTGGAACATCACAGAGTTGGAGTGAAGAATACTGAAAATACCATGGACTGCCAGAAGAACAAACAAATCTGTCTTGGAAGAAATATAGTTGGAATGCTCCTGAGAAGCAAGAACGGCCAGACTTTATTTCAAGTACTTTGGTCATGTTGTCAGCAGGAATCAGTCCCTGAAGAAGGGTTTCATGCTTGGTAAAGTAGAGGGTCAGTGAAAAGGGGGAAGACCTTCAATGAGATGGATTGACACAGTGGCTGCAATGATGGGCTCAAGCATAGCAAGGATTGTGATGATGGCATAGGACCCGGCAGTGTTTTGTTCTGTTGTACATAGAGTCACTATGAGTTGGATCTGACTTGATGGCACCTAACAACAACAGCAACAACAACCTTTCCCAGCAGGCCTACTGAGGTTGGTAGTCATATAGTTTAGATTTGGGGGCATTTCTAATTTCCCACTGTCAGCAGAAAAAAAAAGGTCATCATATCTCATGTCTTCTGTTTAGATATACCAGAGTTCCTGATTCCCCCAGCCTAGGGATGATGTTTACATTCCCTCTGCTTCCTACATCCTTCTTGTGGTAGTTAAGGTTATGTGTCAACTTGGCTGGGCCTGGTTGAGTGGCTGGGCAGCTGGATGTAGTACTCCCCATGATGAGAATGGTAATCAACTCCATGGTGGAATCTACTGTGAGCAGCTGAGTAGCTGCCTTTGGGTATGTTGTCTGCTTCAAATATACAAAGAGAAGCTTTAGGGATGGTCTTTAGCTTTTTGGCACACTTGAGTCCCGCATGCAGCCAAGTTGTCGTTCAGCAGCCTGCCATGCCCTGCCAAACTTGGGACTTTTTCTGGACTGGAATTAGTGGCCTGCATGTTGTTTGGTAATATTGGGACTGTACTGTTTTAGTTGTGGACTTTGGGTTTATCAGACTCAGCAGCCAGCAACTGCCTAACTGAAAAGAAGACTTCAGCTTCAATGGGCTGGGGGCAGGAGGCAGAGCTGAAGCCCAAGGTCAAGGGGTTCTCACCCAGCCCCTAGAGTCTGGCACTTTGAAGTTGGACTTGCAGCCTCCAAATCTGTAAGAGAATAAACTCCTGTTTGTTAAAACCATCTCATTTGTGGTATATCTTCTGTTACAGCAGCACTGGGTAACCAATACACCCCTTTCCTCTCACCAAGTGGCTAGCTGTCTCTTTCAGAGTCTGTGCATCTCCTTCATGATCCTCCCCATGATTTAACTGACTGTGGGCTCTGCTTCCTTAGTCCTCTTAACCTTGGGGTGAATACACACCCACACACACACACACACACGCAACCTTGTAATGGAGTTGATTCCAACTCATGGTGCCCCATGTGGGACAGAGCAGAACTGCTCCATGGAGTTTTCTTGGCTGTAATATTTACAGAACCAGATCACCAGACATTTCTTATGCAGTACTGCTGGGTGAGTTTGAATCACCAACTTTTAGGTTAGCACTCAAGCGCAAACCATTTGCACTACCCAGGGACCTCTGGTTCTTCAGAATAGGTACATGCAGAAGAAGAAGGGAGAAGAACAAATGTGTCTTTGTTCTCTTTTCTTCTTCCCTGTCTAACATCATGTGGCTGAGAATGGAGATGCTCCAATTTGACTATTTTTTTCTCATGAAAATCCCATTGTCCTTAGTGCCAAATATTTGGTGAAGAGAGGGCCAGCCTAGCCCTCTAATACAATAACAGGAAGAAAATGTAATCATGAAGATTCTGAGTACAAAACAGATCACCTATGAGAAAGTGAAAAAAGAGGACCCATGTAGCAGATTTTTGCCCGAGAAAGAGGATGGATGCACAAATGAGGAGTATGAGCTTCTTGCCAGGCATTCTCTAGTCACTCACTGTGGTAGTTAAGGTTGTGTGTCAACTTGGCTGGGCCTGGTTGGGTGGCTGGGCAGCTGGATGTAGTATTCCCCACGATGAGACTGGTAATCAACTCCGTGGTGGAATCTGCTGGGAGCAGCTGAGTAGCTGCCTTTGGGTATGTGGTCTGTTTCCTGTATGTAAGAAATAGCTTTGGGAATGGTCTCTTGTGTGTGGCATGCTTGAACTCTGCATATAGCCGTGTCATTCAGCAGCCTGCCATGCTCTGCCGATCTTGGGACTCTTAATGGACTTGAATTAGAGGTCTGCCATGTGGTTTGGTAATATCAGGACTGTGCCTTTTTACTTGTCAACCTTGGGCTTGTCAGTCTCAGCAGCCAGTAGCTGTCTGAGTGAAAAGAAAATCCTCTAGCTTCAGTGGGCCAAGGTTGAGGGGCTTTCATCCATGCCCAAGAGCCTAGCACTTTGAAGCAGACTTAAAGCCTCCAAACTGTAAGAGAATAATCTCCTGTTTTTTCAAGCCATCGCATTTGTGATGTATTCTTGTCAGAGCGGTACTAGGTAACCAGAACACTCACTTGTGTGTGTGTGTGAAATTTGGGTGAAAGTTTACAGAGCAAATTCATTTTCCATACAGCAGTTCATACACATTTTGTTTCATGGCATTGACTACAATTCCCCATCGTGTAACAGCTCTCTCCTCACTTCCTCCCCATAGTTACCTCTTTCCTGTGTCCTTCCTTCCCATGCACTGCCCCCACCCCAGTTGTCTCCCTGTGCATATATTGCCCTTCTGTTCTCCTGTGATTGATCTCTCCAAGTAGTATATCTATCTGATGTAAATGTTCACCACATATGCCTGCCTATTATTTGGCTGGAAGCCACAGGAGTGTGTTTAATTCCTGACCTGAAGGGTAGCTAGGGGCCATAGTCTCAGGGGTCTCACCAGTCTCTCTCAGACTAGCAAACCTGTTTTTTTTTTTTTTATAATGATTTTTAGTTTTGTTCCACATTGTTCACCCATTCCATCCAGGATCTCCTACACCGATCCCACTCTGAGTGGTTGACAGTGGTAGCTGGGCACCATCTAGTTCTTCTGGCTTCATGGTCATATAGGCTGGTCACTCCAAAAATTTTTTTTTTTAATTGTGATTTTGGGGCAAATTTATAAAGCAAATTTGTCTGACACTCCATAGTTCATACACATTGTGTTTTGTGGTACCAATTATAATTCCCACAGTGGAACAGCTGTCCTTCTACCTCCTCCCTATGATTACCCCTTCCCCATGTCCTTCTTACCTGTGTGTTCCTGCCTGTCTGGCTTTCCCCCTATGCAAATGTGGCCCTTCCAATCTCTCATGATTGATTATTCTAAGGGGTGCATCTCCCTGATCTCCCTGGCATAGGTGTTCAGCTTGTAGGACTTTGTATTGTTTGGCTGAGAGCTAAACCATGGGAGTGAGTCCAATTCCAGGCCTGAAGAGTACCCTGGGGCCATAGTCTTGGGGGTTTCACTAGTCTGTATCCAACCAATAATTCTAGTCATGTTTGTGTTTTAGAATTGTGTTCCACATTTTTCCTCCCACTCTCACCAGGATTTCCAGTATTGATCCCTTTCTGAGTTGTAGGCATCGGTAGCTGTCTACCATCTAGTTCTTCTGTTGTTAGGTTGTGTAGGCCAAAGTTTTTGTGGTCCACTAGTCCCTTGGACTAATTATTTCCATATGTCTTTGATTTTCTTTACTCTTCTTTGCTTTACATAAGGAGAGACCAATAATTGCATCTTAGATGACTGATCATAAGCTTTTAAAACTCAGGTCACTGCTCACCTAAGTAGAATATAAAACAATATTTTGGGGTACTATGTTGTGCCCTTAATGTCCCCTGAGACCATGGTCCTGAGCCCACATGCCCAGTGACTCACTCCCCAGTCACTCACTGTTTAAGTCTTCACAACAGCTCCTCATTTTATAGATTGGGTAACTGAACCTCAAAACAAAAAAAGCCAAACTCACTGCCATCCAGTCCAATCCCTACTCATAGGGACCCCTCCTTGGGTTTCTGAGGTGATATCACTACGGAAGTAGATTGCCCAATCTTCTTTCCAAGGAGTGGCTGGTGGATTTGAACTACCAACCTTCTGGTTAGCAGTCAAATGCCTTAGGCACTATGCCACCAGAGCTCCTTACTGAACGTCAGAGAGGTTAAATCTCGTCCCAATGTCCCATCGCTAATGAGTGCAGCCAGAAATCAGACTGGAGTCTGCAGATCTAGTTGATGTCCTTGCCTGGCCTCTTTTCACTAACCCCAATTCCTCCTACAGGGAAAAAAAATGTGAGTGTGCTCTTGGGAACAGGTATCGAGTTTTCACTATAGAAGAAGCCTGTCTGCTTGCTCCTGTCTACCAGCCTTTCATACTTGATACCTTACTCCTGTTAATGCTGTTCCCAATCCCATTGGCATCAAGTAGCTTCCGATTCATAGCAACCCCATATGTTACAGAGGAGAATCACTCCATAGTGTTTTTTTTGCCTCTAATCTTTATGGAAGCAAATCACTGGAGCTTTCTTTTGCAGTCTCACTGGGTAAGTTTGAACTGCCAACCTTTTGGTTAGTAATTGAGCAGAGACCATTTGTGCCACCCAGAGACATTTGCTGTTCCCATTAAAAGACTCAAAATCATCTCTGCAATGACAAAAAAAGGCAGCAGTCTGCAGACATCTGGAGGGGCCCGGGACTTCCATGACTATGGGGATAGGCTCCAGTTCAGCCTGGCTCCACTATCGACTGCAGATGGCCTCTCTGAGATGCCCTTGGCAGGGAAGGACAAGAACAAAATGGCAACCAGCCTGGGAGGCTTCCCTGAGATAGAGAGCCATGAGTTATGTCCCTTTGGTAAGGCTGATTTGTGCAGCAAGCCCTTGGGGAATAGATAACCCTGCTGACAAGTGACCTTGATAGAATTACAGCAGTCATATTTTCACTTGGTTGAGCCAGTCTTGGCCAATTTCTCTAGAGCTTTAGGTGCAAACATAGTCTGCAACTCAACAGTGCATATGCACTTGTCTGCATCTCCCCCTCTTCTGCTGAAAGTATTTATCCCATGGCTTGTACAAGCTATGTCTTTCTCTTCCCAGGTGGAAATGAGTCTCCCAGCTCCCCTCCTCCCACCATGGAAGTGCAGTGAGGCAATGCGGACAAGGATCTTATTCCAAGCCCATTGAGCAAGTGCTAGCATTTAGTGACCTTCTGCACCAGTAATTCTGTCCTTCGGGGATTGAAATTGATTTTCCTCCGTTTTGTATGTGAGCACAACATGAGTGCACAGCTCTGTTACGAAGGCCGAGTTCAGGTGTGTATTTAAAGGTGAGAAGCAACCCTGTTGAAAACATAAATGAGAAAAGTTGTTTTAGGAATGCCCTTTTTAACCTCTACAAATGAGCAGGATGTAAGTTTACATTTCCAAAGAACAAAACTCACTGCCATGGAGTCAGATCAGACTCATAGCGACCCCTCCTTGGGTTTCCAAGTCAGTGTCACTATGGAAATAGGTTGCCCCATCTTCCTGCCAAGGAGTGGATGGTGGGTTTGAACCACCAGCCTTCTGATTAGCAGTCAAATCCCTTAGGCACTACACCACCAGAGATTTCTCCATGCCTCTGTGTCACATATGTGTACGTGTGTGTGTGTGTGTGTGTGTTGGCGGTGAGGGGTGGGGGCTGTCTGAAGCTATGAGAGTACACAGGTAAAGCTGTTCAAGTTCCTACCCATAGAGTTGGGACTAGAGTGAGATGAGTCAGGCATTTGCCTCTGGTGCAACATTTAAGGAGGTGTCGAAAAAGTGAATAATCAAGGTAAAAATGTCTAATGTAATATTTTTTTAAATTACAATAAAAATGAATGCAAAAAATCTACAACAAGCAAAATATCAAAACTGTAAATAAATGATCAGAACTACTGATTTTTTTCTTTTGCCTCAGGCTCCAAAATGGCTTTGCACAATACTTCTTTATTTAAAATTTAGGTATTTAGTTCATCGTGAATTTTTCTGCATTAATTTTGAGTTTTAAAAACATTGCATTAAGATGTGATTTATCTCAGTCACTGAGTTTTTTGGTGCTCCCTTAAATTTTGCACCCAAGACACAGTACCTCACTCTAAATCCCAGCCCCGTTCAGCCATTGGCCAAATCAAACACAGGGCTGTCTTGAAATTGGCTGAAGTTACCACCTGGTATTTGTTTCCAGCCTCCAAACCAAATGTGAGTCCTTGAACTATTGCTCTAGTTCATCACTGTTAAAGCCACGAAAAGCATTCAGATTTTGTTATTTGCTTTGTCACATTTAAAATCATCTTGAGTGCCAAGTAGAAGGAGTACAGTCAAAATGGTTATCTTGGGGAGAATGTCCATCCTATATACAGGTATTCCCTGCTTCTCGAAACTTTGCTTTACACCACTTTGCTTTTACAAAGGACTTACATTGGTACCTGTTTTCATTAACCAAAAGAAATCTGAAGAGGATTTTTGCTTTTATGAATAAAGGAGAAAAGTGAAACTAGCGTTCAGTGTTTGTTTTGCAGTGAGCCATTAAAGAAACAATGCACACCTAGAGCAGAGACTGGCGTTACAAAGCTCCTTCCCCAGCAACTACACACAGCATCTCAGCGTCAAGCCCCACAGCTTTGAACTGCGTCTGTGAAAACTGTATGTTAGTGTCATTTTAGGTTTTATATGTTATTTAGCATGATTTGATAGGTTATATTTTGGGTCTGGGAACACTCAAAATTTTTTGCCATGTAAATTAATGGCAATTGCTTCTTTGTTTTACACCATTGTACCTTACAAAAGGTTTCAAAGGAATGATTTCCTTTTGGATAGCAGAAGATATCTGTTTACCATGAACGGTCTAAAAAATGTGCAAGCTTCGGGAAGATACAGTGAGGCTTCTGGTGGGGGCACAAGTTTATTATTATTATTATTGCTTTTTTCAAATTAATAGGCTTTATTTTTTAGAGCAGAGTCCCTGGGTCACAAATGGTTAAGTGCTTGGCTAGTAGCCGAAAGATGAGTTGTTCGAACTTACTCAGAGACCCCTTGGAAGATAGGCCTGAAGACGCACTTCTCAAAGGTCACAGCCTTGAAAACCCTATGGAGCAGTTCTCCTCTGCACATGTGGGGTTGTCATGAGTCAGAATTTATTTATCAACACCGAACAACATCAACAAATTTTTAGAGTAGCTTTAAGTTCACAGAAAAATTGTGCAGAAATTGGGAGCTTCTACACAACCCCTCCCCCCAGTTGTACACTGTTTCTACTATTATTAATACCTTGCATTCGTGTGTTACATTTGTTCTAATTGATGAATAAATATTGACACATTAGTATTAACTAGGAGTCCTTGGGTGGTACACACAGTTAATGCACTCCACAGCTAACAGAAAGGTTGGAGGTTTGAGTCCACCCAGAGGCACCTTGGAAGAAAGGCCTGGCAATCTGCTTCTGAAAGATCAGCCACTGGAAACACTATGGAGCACAGTTCTACTCTGACACCCATGGGGGTGCCATGAGTCAGAACTAATTCAATAGTAACTGGTTACTAGTATTATAACCTGACCCATGGCCTCACTGCTCTTGCAATTAGTAACTTTCTTCCCTTAAGTTGACTCTTTTATAGAACCAATAGTTGCTAGCAGGAGACAATAAGCTTACACCAGTTCCTGCCAGATTTGACCCATGGAGCATGTGCAGAAGACTCCAGCCTTGCCCCAAGATGACCTAGTGACATATCTCCTGCAAAAATGCCCCCACTGGTCATGCTAGGGCCACCATTTTTAGAATATGTGATATATGCCCACTGCATGCACAGTTGCACCACACTAAAAATACCTATACATTAGATCTTCTAGAATTTCAGTGAATGAGGATACCTTCCCTTTTCAAACCCTATAAAGCTGTAATTCACATTTCAGGGAGTCAGATCTGAGGGAAACTCTCCCTGCTTCCTTACCTAGTACTACATAAATAAAGCTACTTTCTCTTTCTCAAAGGCCAGTGTCCAGAGACTAGCTTCTGTGCCCACTGGACAAGGACCCTCCTTGGGGTCATCCCCTACTACATTATTACCATATTTAATATTACCGAAGTCCATAGTTTCCATCAGGGGTCTTTCTTTGTGTTGTACAGTCCTATGGGTTTTGACAAACACATAATGTCATGTGTCCCCCACCACAGTATCAGGCAGAACAGTTTCTCTGCCCTAAAAAATACCCTGTGGAGGGTGGAGACAAGAGGGCATTGTGCTAACACACTCTACCCCATCCCTCTACAACAGAGACCCAGAAAAACTGAATGAAACAAATACAAATAATGATCCTGGCACTCTGAGCATCAAATGAGAGGATAAAGAATTAATTCTTTAGATTGAGTACTGAATGGAAAAGGAGATGGAGTCAGATCAGTTAGTTAGGGGAGAGAAAAGAAGCCAAGACTGGCCAAAGTGTTGCCATTTTAAGCATCGAGGCATCAGACACAGATGAGCAAAAAACTTCATGAAATCCACATGGTGTTAAAGACACAGTGTAGACAGATTGGGAGGAATTCAAGGTGAGCAGATGACATGCAGGAGCTGGGGGAAGAACATGCAGGGAAACAGGTCAGACGTAGAGTGGCATGGGCACCCATGGAGTCAGGAGGGAGCCAAAGAAAGGGAATGAAATAACTTTCCAGGAGTAGATATTAGTCGTTTGGACTGAGGATCTCTGTGAGGGGAAAAGCCTATGTTGGAGAAATTAGGCTCAGGACGGCCTCTTGCTTGACTGAATCTGGGTAAGAGGATCCAGACTCAGAGCAGATCTTTGAGGAAGAAGCAGCATTGGAACTCCCTGAGAAGAAATTCAAAAGAATTATATTTAGGTACCTTCAACAGATTGAGAGACAGATCAAAGAAAACACTGGCAAAATTAAGAAAAACACAGACAAAATCCTGGAACAATTTTGGAAGACAGTACAAGAACAAAATGACAAAATAAATAAAAAATTACAAAAGATACAAAATCTACAGATAGAAATCCAGAAGATTAATGCTAAATTTTCAGAAATAGATAACACGTTAAAAGGGCAAAAGAGTAAAATGGAATTAATGGAAGACAGAATTAATGAGATTGAAGACAAATACTTGAATCCTACTTTGGAAAGGGGTCAATCAGAAAAAAGATCAAAGCAAAATGAAGACAGCCTAAAGTTCATGTGGGATACCATCAAAAAGAATAACCTATGTGTAATCAGAATTTCAGGAGCTCTGGTAGCATAGTGTCTAAGGCACCTGACTGCTAACCAGAAGGCTGGTAGTTCAAGCCCACCTGCCACTCCTTGGAAGGAAGATGGGGCAATCTACTTCCGTAGTGATACTGCCTCGGAAACCCAAGGAAGGGTCTCTATGAGTCAGGTCTGACTTGATGGCACATAACAACAACAACAACAATCAGAATTTCAGAACAGAAAGAGAAAAAGAAAACCACGGAGAAAACTGACAAAGATCTGTTGGAAGAGAACTTCCCTGATATGATGAAAGATGAGAATATATCCATTCAGGAAGTCCAATGAACACCAAACAGAATAGACTCCAAAAGAAAATCATCAAGACATATCATCATCAAACACACCAAAACCAAAGATAAAGAAAGAATCTTGAAAGCAGCATGGAAATAATGAAAAGTTACCTACAAAGGGCAGCAAATAAGACTAAGCTCTGATTTCTCAGCAGAATCTATGAAGGCAAGAAGCCAGTGGGATGGTATATATAAAACCCTGAAAGAGAAAAATTTCCAAACAAGAATTATATACCCAACAAAACAGTCCCTCAAATATGATGGTGAAATTAGGACATTTCCAGATAAGAAGAAATTAAGGGAATTTGTTAAAACCAGACCTACCTTTCAAGAGATGCTAAAGGAGGTCCTTCAGACAGGGAACCAATGATAAACAACAACTGACCATTAATACACATGAAGACATAACCTAGAAACCAACTCCATTATCCAAAGTAAAATAAACTTTCAAGATTGTAAACAGGGAACCAGAGACATCAATTGACAAACTAGGACAACTACAAACCAAAAAGAGGGAAAAAATAGTGTAGTTACAGAATTTCTAAATGGTGAGGAAGTCAAAAGAGATGCAAGATAGAATGCACTGCTCTAAACTTGGGAAGAAAATTACAAATCACAAGGAAACCTCAAAGAAAAATGATGAACATTCACATCACAATAAAAAAGAAGACAAGTACAGTTATTTAGCAAATACTAAAATAATAGCAATGAAGGAAATGATAACACAATTTGTAAACAAAATGAGCTCAGCACAGAAAATTGTATGGAACAAAGAAACCAGGAATGTCACAAAAAAACACAAAACAAAATGATAGCAACAAATTCGTACTTGTTGATAATTACACTGAATGTAATTTGATTAAATGCACCATCAAGAGATGGAATGTTGGAGAATGGATAAGAAAACATAACCCATCAATATGCTGTCCACAAGAGACACACCTTAGAGACAAAGAGAAAAATCAACTAAAAATCAAAGGTTGGAAAAAGATCTATCAAGCAAATGGCAACCAAAAAAAAAGCAGGACTGCAAATATTAATTTCTGATGAAATTGTCTTTATGACAAAAACCACCATAAGAGACAAGAAAGGACATTATATAATATTTAAAGGATCAATTGAAGAAGAAGATATAACCATAATAAATATCTATGGGCCCAATGAAAAGCCCCAAAATACATAATTCAGACTTTAACATCTATTTGTCTTTATTGAAAAGACAAATAGATGACTCCACAGTCATGGTAAGAAACTTTAATACTTTTAATGAAAGATAGAACAACTGGAAAGAAATTCAACAAAGGCACAGAAGAGCTAAACAATACAATCCACCATTCACATCATTGACTTTATAGACATCTACAGAGCACTTCTCCCAATAACAGCACAATAGACATTATTTTCTAGTGCACATGGAACATTCTCCAGGATAGCCCATATGTTAGGCCATAAAGCAAGCCTTAATAAATAAAAAAATACTGGAAAGCATCTTCTCATATCACAATGCTATAAAATTAGAAATCAACAATAGGAAGCTTGATGGAAAAAGGGCAAACACATGGATAATGACTAACACCCTTCTTGAAAATGACTGGGTAATAGAAGAAATAAAAAATGAAATTAAAAAAATCCCTTGGGTTGAACGGGAATGAAAACACAACATACCAAAATCTTTGGGACAAAGCAAAAGCAGTGATCAGAGGCCAATTTATAGCAATAAATGCACACATCAAAAAAGAAGAAAG
>NW_006921599.1:8824142-8825815 GCF_000298275.1 Orycteropus afer afer
GCTGATCCAATGGTGCTTGAAGTGTCTGTAGTAGATAGAGATGCTGTTTGGAGCCTTTGGCAGGTTCTTATTGGTGAATCGCAACACAGACCCTTGGGGTTTTGGAGCAAAGCCCTGCCATCCTCTGCAGATAACTATTCTCCTTTTGAGAAACAGCTTTTGGCTTGTTACTGGACTTTAGTAGGCTTTAGTGGTCTAACCATGGGTCACCAAGTCACCATGAGGCCTGAGCTTCCCATCACAAACTGGGTGTTGTCTGACCCACAGAGTCATAAAGTTGCATGTGCACAGCAGCACTCCATCATAAAATGGAGCACTCCATCATTATAGCAGAGATCAGGCTCAAGCAGGACCTGAAGGCACAAGTAAGTTGCATGAGGAAGTGGCCCAAATGCCTATGGTCTCCACTCCAGTCACATTACCTTACCTGTCCCACTCTGCACCTATGGCCTCATGGGGAGTTCCTTATGATCAGTTGACCGAGGAAGAGAAAATTTGTGCCTGGTTTACAGATGGTTCTGCGTGATATGCAGGCACCACTTGAAAGTGGACAGCAGCGGCACTGCAGCCCCTTTCTGTGACTTCCTTAAAGGACAGTGGTGAAGGGAAATCCTCCCAATGGGCAGAACTTTGAGCCATGCATATGGCTGTTCACTTTGCATGGAATAAGAAATGACCAGATGTGTGATTATATACAGATTCATGGGCTGTGGCTAACGGCTTAGCTTGATGGTCTAGGATTTGGAAGGAGCATGATTGGAAGATTAGTGATAAGAATGTATGGGGAAGAGGTATGTGGATAGATCTCTCTGAATGGGCCAAAGGAGTAAAGGTATTTGTGTCTCATGTGAATGCTCACCAAAAGGTGACCTCAGCAGAGGAGGACTTTAACAATCAGGTGGATAGGATGACACGTTCAGTGGAAACCAGCCATCCTTTTTCCCCAGCTACTCCTGTTATTGCTCAATGGGCTCATGGACAAAGTGGCCATGGTGGCAAGGATGAAGGTTATGCATGGGCTCAGCAACCTGGACTCCTGCTTACCAAGGCTGATTTGGCTACTGCCACTGCTGAGTGCTCAATCTGCCAACAGCAGAGACCAACACTGAGTCCACGATATGGAACCATTCCTCAGGGTGATCAGCCAGCAACCTGGTGGCAGGCTGATTACATTGGACCACTTCCATCATGGAAAGGACAGTGTTTTGTTCTTACTGGAATAGATACTTATCCTGGATATGGATTTGCCTTCCCTGCACGCAATGCTTCTGCTAAAACTACCATCCATGGACTTACAGAATGCCTTATCCACTGTCATCGTATCCCACACAGCATTGCTTCAGATCAAGGGACTCATTTCACAGCACATGAAGTGTGGCAATGGACTTATGCTCATGGAATTCACTGGTCTTACCATGTTCCCCATCATCCTGAAGGAGCTGGCTTGATAGAATGATGGAATCGCCTCTTAAAAACACAAATGTGGCACCAGCTAGGTGGCAATACCTTGAAGGGTTGGGCAATGTTCTCCAGGAGGCTGTATATGCTCTAAACCAGCATCCAATATATGGTTCTGTTTCTCCAATAGCCAGGATTCATGGGTCCAGGAACCAAGGGGTGGAAACAGGAGTGGTACCACTCACTATTACCCCTAGTGACCCACTCAAAAAATT
>NW_006921599.1:8825915-8832623 GCF_000298275.1 Orycteropus afer afer
GGATCGGGCAGTGTTTCGTTCTGCTGTGCATGGGGTCGCTATGAGTCGGAAACGACTCGACGGCACTTAACAACAACAACAACAACAATATATGTCATAAATACACTATCAAGCATAACCCAAAAGGCACTAACAGCAGAAGAGACAATAGATGAATGGGACCTCCATTAAATTTTTATGTGCATTAAATTTTTATGTGCTTCCAAAGACTTCTCCAAAAGAGTCAAAAGAGAACTTACAGATTGGGAAAAAATCTTTGGCAATGACATATCTGAAAAGATACTTAGCTCTAAAATTTATACAAAACTCCAACACTTCGAAAACAAAAAGACAAATAATCCAATTAAAACAAATGGACAGAAGACATGAATAGACACTTTACCAAAGAGGATATTCAGGCAGTCAACAAATACATGAAGAAATGTTCATGATCATTAGCTGTTAGAAAGAAGCAAATCAAAACAAAAATGAGATACCATCTTGCCCCAGCACTAGTAGCAAAGTTCAACAAGACAGAAAATAACAAATGCTCGTGAGGATGCAGAGAGATTGGGACCCTCATACACTGCTGGTGGGACTGTAAAATGATATAACCACTGTGGAAAACAGTATGGTGAGCCATTTTCCTAAGATAAATTTCTCTCTCCTTAAAAACTGGGAATTGGAAATAGCATTTGACCCAGATATTCCATTACTAGGTATATATCCAAAAGAAGTGAGAGCCAGGACAAGAATAGATATATGCAAACCCATGTTCATTGCAACACTATTTACAACAGCAAAAGGATGGAAACAACCTAGGTGTGCATCAACAGAAGAATGGATAACCAAATTATGGTACAGACACACAATGGAATACTATGCAACACTAAAGAATAACGTAGAATCTGCAAAACACCACATAACATGGATGAACTTGGAAGACATTATGCTTAGTGAAATAAGTCAATCACAGAAGGATAGATATTACCAGTCTATTACTGTAAAAAGTCAAGGAATGCTTTATATATAGAAGGAAATGTTCTTTGTTGGTTACCAGGGGTGAGAGGGGAGGGGAGAAAACACTGCTAGATAGGTAGAGACAAGTATTGATTTGGGTGAAAGGAAGGGCAATGTACCAAATGTGAGTGATCAACACAGTGGCACTGAGGAAGTAGAATACATAGAGAGGTGCATGGGAGGTACAGACAACAAAGATGAACCCTTTTGCATACAGTACTGAGTTGTCAGTGATGGTAAACATTGATATATGGGTGGATAGATGGATGGACAGGCTGAATGACTAAGTATGTCTATTCAGGGGGGAGTGTGCCCATGACCATGTATAGGGTTGACAGACAATGTTTCTATAAGTGGATCTGTGTGTTCTGTAAGAATTTGCAGGTATATAGTAGAGGTGACAAGAAACAAGCTTGTAGTTACTTCTTGGCCACAGACAGCTACCCAGAGGGAGTGAATAGTTGGACCCATAGGCTTGGGACCATGGTCGCAGTGGAAAACAAACTCAATTGACATGAGATACTATGCAAAAACATTGTTCCACATCCTACTTTGGTGAGTAGTGACTGGGATCTTAAAAGCTTACAAGTGGCCATCTAGATGCAACAATGGGTCTCTCCTCATCCAGAGAAAAGAATAATGAAGAAAATCAAAGATGCATGGAAACAATTAGTCCAAGGGACTGGTACACCATCCGATCCTCAACCTATATGCCTATGAGACCAGAAGACCCCAAAAAAGTTCCATGAACATTGATTAAGGACATGGAAAAATCAATCAGTAATTTTATATGTTGTGTTAGGCTGGGTTCTCTAGAGAAGCAAAACCAGTAAAGTATATAAATATATCTATATATCTGTATATATACATAGAGAGAGAGAGAGAGAGAGAGAGAAATTTATCTTAGGAAAATGGCTCACATACTTATAGAAGTTGGCAAGTCCTAAGTTCTTGGATCAAACATCAAGCTAGAGGCTTTTCCTGGCTCATGCAGCTTCAGGGGCTGACAAGCTTAAGGTTGCCAGGCAGTATACGGGCTATTGACTCCAACGAATGACAAATCCAACATCACTAGGCCAAATGGTGGATTGTTCGCTCATGGACATTTGTAGGCAGCAGGCCAGGATCCTGATTCACAGAAGGGTGTCTCATTTTTCCAGGATGTCCATAAATATATTGAAAATAGTCCACACTCCTAGTGAAAATCCCTTTCAATGGATTGGCTGCTCAAAACATATACATCCAATCTCATCATGGGAATAACCCACATCATAACTGCTCAACCCACTCAGAATTGTGGTCCATCCAAGTTGACACACAACTCCAACTATCACATATGGAAAGGAAAGAGCCCTTGGATAAGCAAAGCACTACTGAAGAAGAGGAGCAAGGTAAGGGGTCTCACACTCCCAGATCTCAAGACTTGCTATACAGCCACAGTAGTCAAAATAGCCCGGTATTGGTAAAATGACAGACACATAGACCAGTGCACCAGAACTGAGAATCCAGAGATAGGTCTGTCCATTCTTGGACAACAGGTATTTGACAAAACCCATTAAATGAGGGAAGAGACAGTCTCTTTAACAAATGGTGCTGGCAAAACTGGATATCCATTTGCATAAAAGTGAAGCAAAATCCATACCTGATGCCATACACAAAAGTTAACTCAAGATGTATCAAAGATACAAATGTAAAACCTGAAACTATAAAGTTCATCTCTGGTGCAGTGAATTATTTGGTATGGCTTTTCTAGCCATAGTCTTTGTAACTCCCACTCAATTACTGCATGCTACCATGCAAATAAGCTGTAGAGAACTCTGATGTTGGGATTGGTTAGTTGTGTCACTCTGCCAGGCTTAAAATGAGCCCTTCTAGAGGCAGAGAAGGGATCTCACTGCCATCAAAAGAGAAGACCTGGAGGTGAAGTACAGCACATCCTTGGACCTGAGGTCCTGTGCTGGATCTCTTTGGCAGAGATGCCCAGCAGAGAGATGATGCCCCAGCAGGGAGACTGAAGCAGTGGAACCAAGAGGCACGAGACAGAGTGGTGGGCTTACCTGGTCCAAGGAGTGAGAAAGCTGAGTGCCCTCGGACAGGAGGCTTGCTGGAGGAGTAGGGTGAACCTAGGTGTACCTATCGGCAAATCAAAAAGAGCTTTGTAACATTTGCCTGAGCAGGGCAGAGGCCAGGCCAAGAGCCAGAGAGGTGTGTCTGAGGGCACAGTAGAAAGGAGACTGTCCTGATCAAACAATTGTATCCTGAGCACATTCCTGAACCTGAATTGTAGCCTGTTATGTTCCTAATAAACCCCATAATCATGTGTATTGTCTGTGAGTTCTGGGTGGCCATTGCAATGAATTATCAAACCCAGCAGAGAAGTAGTGAGTGCTGTGGTTGGTGTCAGAATTGGTAAAAGGCCAGAGGTTGGCGGCATGTCTGGCCTCATGGGAATAAGCCATGGCTGCTGATGGTGATTCTGTCTTCCTCTTGTGAAGTTAGGGGAGATCAGAAGATGTCGCCTCCATGCCCTTTTTGCATCATCAAAGAAAAATAAGGGCAAACTTAGGGCCCTAATTTATGGCATAAATAGACTACTAAACACCAAATATGCGCAAACAGCAGAAGATCAACTAGATAACTGGGACCTCCTGATTCTTTGTGCATCAAAAGCCTTCTCCCAAAGAGTAAAAAGAGAACCTACAGATTGGGAGAAATACATCTCAAGGACATATCTGAAAAGGGATTTATCTCTAAAATTTACAGAGAACTTCAACATTTCAACATCAAAAAGACAAAAAATTCACTTGAAACATGGGCAGAAGATATGAACAGACACATCACCAAAGAAGATATTTACGTGAAGAAATGCTTGTGATCATTAGTCGTTGTTGTTGTTGTTGTTAGGTGTCCTTGAGTCAGCTCTGACTCATAGCAACACTATCTACCCTATGTATAACGCTGCCCAGTCTTGCACCATTCTCACAATCCTTGCTCTGCTTGAGCCCATCATTGTAGTCAATTGTCAATCCATTTTGTTGAGGGTCTTCCCCTTTTTTGCTGCCCCTCTACTTTACCGAGCATGATAACTTTCTCCAGTTATCAGTCCCTTCTAGACAGATGCAAATCAAAATAACCACAAGCTACCATCTCACCCCAACAACAACAGCAAAGGTCAACAAGACCAAAAAAAAAAAAAAAATGCTGGCAAGGGTGTGGAGAAATTAGAACTCTCATACACTGCTGGTGGGACTGTAAAATGGTACAACCACTGTGGAAAACAGTATGGTACTTCCTTAAAAAGTTGGAAATAGAAATACCATTTGATCCAGTAATCCCACTACTAGGAATATATCCTAAAGAGGTGAGATCTGGGACACAAATAGATATATACATACCCATGTTCATCCCAGAACTATTTTTACCAGCAAAGAGATGGAAAAAGCCTGGGTGCCCATCAAGGGATGAATGGATAACCAATCACAGAAGGACAAATATTGTATAAGTTAGTTATTATAGAAAGTGAAGGAAATATTTACACAGGAAAGGAGATTTATTCGTTGGTTACCAGAGATGAGAGGGGAGAGAAGGTGAAATTTCTAGCTAGTAAAGAGACATGTATTCATTTGGGTGAAGGGAAAGGCAATAAAATAAAATTGTGTGACCAGCACATTATCAATAAGGAAAAGGAAGACACAGAGAGGTGCACAAGAGGTACAGACAACAAAGGTAAATACTGTTTGTGATAGTTGGAGCTGTGTGTCAACTTGGCTGGACCCCAGTTCTGTGTGGTTGTTCCCATGATGGGATCAGATGACTGTGTTCAGAGTGGCCAATCTGTTGAAGGGGAGTTTCCGTAGGGGTGTGGCCTGCTTCCAGGATATCCAGGAACATCCTGGGAAGAGAGACATTCTTCTGTGGATTGGGATTCCGTTGTGCTTTCTAAAACTGTCAATGAGTGAACAGTCCACCGTTTGGCTTGGAGATCTTGGATTCGTCATTTGTTGGAGTCAACAGCCAGTGTACTGCCTGCCAGCCTTGAGCTTCTCGGCCCCTATGGTTGCAGAAGCAAGGAAAAGTCTCCAGCTTGATGTTTGATCCAGGGACTTTGGACTTGCTGGCTTCTATATGTTTGTAAGCCATTTTCCTAAGATAAATTTCTCTCTCTCTTTATATATATACATACATATATATAAGCTTTGCTGGTTTTTGTTTCTCTAGAGAACCCAGTCTAACACATTTGGTACCGGGAGTGATTCTAGAGAGACAAAATCATAAGGATGGGCTTCCTAGATTGGTTCTCCAGTTTGATTAATCTTAATGACACTAGTGACCCTGCGTCTGATAGTAAAGAGGGCCTTGCTAATCTGTGGTGTGAGGTGGCAAAATTAATACGTGAAATAGCACCACCAATAGATCAATTACTTGTGAGAAGTGATGCTCTGGGTGATCAGATATTTGATACTTTTCTGCAATTTTGTCACAATGAGGAGTATAAGAAAGCTGGTTTGTTGGTCCTACTTACACTAGATAAAGTGGTGAAAGAGTGAGATGAGCTCTAAGCTGCTGAGTCTTGGCTTAAGCACCGCATTAAAGACCTCAGTGCTTCCAGGTGTGCTCTAAAAGAAAGCCTTATATCTTCTAGTAACAGAGCTGATATTGCTGAAAACCAAACTCAGAGTCTTATTGAAAGGGTGGCTGAATCACAATGCAACTAAATTGCCAATCCAGAATGGTGTCTGACATGAAAGTGAGGGCATTGATTGGAAAAAAATAGGATCCTGAAACCTTGAATGGGGATATGTGGACAGATAATCAGGAAGATCAGGATATGGAGCCTGTAAATTCTGTTGATCCCTCCCATCTGAACAGATTACTGTAAAACCATTATCCCCTCCCTCTCAGTTTGAGGGGACTAGCCAAACCGGTCCTGCTGGGTCATTTTTTGAGGTAGAGGCTATGGATGACATTCCTGAATGCTTTCAGGAACTGCCTCAAGCACCTATTGTTGCTGCAAGGCCCATAACTAAAGTCAAGTCCAAGCCAACTCCAAAAGGTGAAATAGAAAGTGTGACTGAGGTGGTGATATGCTATAATCGAAAAGACCTACTTAATTTTGCTAATATGTACAGACAGAAACCTGTAGAATATGTTTGGGAATGGCTACTGAGGGTGTGGGATAATGGTGCAAGGAATGTAAGATTGGATCAGTCTGAGTTTATTGATTTAAGTCCACTAAGTATGGTTTCTTCATTCAATGTCTCAGTTCGAGAGGTTAGGAAAGGATCTAACAGTTTATTTGGTTGGCTTACTGAGGCATGGATTATGCGGTGGCCTACCTTAAGTCAAGTTTAAGTACCAGACCTGCTTTCATATAATGTAGAAGGAAGTATCAAGAGGCTTAGGGAAATTGGCCTGTTAGAATGGATTTATCAGATGAGACCCCTAGAGCCAGAAATGGAGAGTCCAGAAGGCACGGCTTTCACCGGTACTGTGAGGAATAAATTTGTAAAGGGAGCTCTAGCATCCTTGAAGACTGCTGTGATTGCTATTTTATGTAAACCTGATTTGACAATGGGAACTGCCCTAATTGAACTAAGACACTTAACTATGATGGGGCTGATTGGACCCCATGGTAGTAGGGGCCAACTGGCAGCAGTTAATTGACAAAGGCAAGGTGGGCGTGGTCATCATAATGGACAGCAGAGTTGA
>NW_006921599.1:8837168-8845755 GCF_000298275.1 Orycteropus afer afer
GGTTGTATGTTTGTTAGTGTATCATGTTAGGCACATATATGACTTTATAATTGTCCTTATTTAGAGATTACATATGGTTAAGAAGATGTGTACAACTGCCAAGTTGACAAGGGGTGGACTGTGATAGTTGGAGCTGTGTGTCAAATTGGCTGGACCCCAGTTCTGTGTGGTTATTCCCATGATGGGATCAGATGACTGTGTTCGGAGTGGCCAATCTGTTGAAGGGGAGTTTCTCTAGGGGTGTGGCCTGCTTCCAGGATATCCAGGGACATCCTGGGAAGAGAGATATTCATCTGTGGATTGGGATTCCATTGTGCTGCCTACAACTGTCCATGAGTGAGCAGCCCACCACTCGGCTTGGAAATCTTGGATTCGTCATTTGTTGGAGTCAACAGCCAGTGTACTGCCTGCCAGTCTTGAGCTTCTTGGCCTCTGTGGTTGCAGGAGCCAGGAAAAGCCTCCAGCTTGACATTTGATCCAGGGACTTTGGACTTGATGGCTTCTGTACATTTGTGAGCCATTTTCCTAAGATAAATTCCTCTCTCTATATATACATATAAGCTTTGCTGTTTTTTGTTTCTCTAGAGAACCCGGTCTAACACACTGTTATATATAAAATACTTCATTTTCAGTAATAATATACATTAATCTATGGGTGGATGATCAGGTATGGGTAGATGAACAGGAATATACCCAGGACCACATATAGGTTTGACAGATGATATTTCTGCATATTTATTTGCATGTGACAAAGAAATGCCCATATGCATAATATAGAGCTAACAGGGGACAAAGTTAAGATAACTTCTTAGCCACTTCCAAGTACCTTGAAGGAACAAATTGCTGGGCCTGCAGGCTTAGGACCATAGTTGCAGGGGACATCCGGCTCAATGGACACAACATAGTACACAAAAACATAGTTCTACAACTTACTTTGTAAGTAATGACTGAGGTCTTAAAAGCCTGCAAGTGTCCATCTGAGATGCAACTATTGGTCCCTCCTCATCCAGAGCAAAGAAGAGTGAAGAAAATAAAATACACATGGAAACAATTAATGCAAGGGACTAAAAGACCATGGAACTTCAATTTACCAGAGACCAGAACTAGATTGTGCCTGGCTACCAATGCCAACCACTCAGAAAGAGATGAAAACTGGCCATCTTGGATAAAGTGGGAGAAAGATGTGGAACAAAATTCAAAAACATAAAAAAAAAAAACAAACCCAGGAATACTGGTTGGATAAAGACTGTTGATTCCCCCCCAAAGCCCCCCAAAAATGGGTCCTAGTTACTCTTTGTGTCTGAAATTAAACTCACTCTTATGGATTAACTCTTAGTCAAACATTAGATAGGTTTACAAGGTGAACAATGACACCAGGGAGGTATGCACTCCTTAGAACAATTAACCTTGGGAAGATCAGAAAGGGAGCATTTGAGCAGAGAGAAATCTAGGGACTCAGGAAAGCATAAGAAAGAAGGCCACAGGGAAAAGGTAACCACAGGGAAGATGAGGGAAGAAAGCTGTTACTTTGTGGGATTGTAATCAATGTCACCAAACAAAATTTGTATGAACTGTTGAATGGAAAATACATCTGCTCTGTAAAATTTCACCCAAATCACAATAAAAAGTTAAAATAAAATTAACAGCCTGTGCTCCACTTCACAAGTCTAATTGTGATGCCCCATCCTTGCTGACTGTGTTTGCAGAGACACCTCTGCCCTCACACCCCAGCTGCCCCAGCTCCTTCCCTGTGCTCAGCTGTGCATTCAGAAGCCCTTCCTATACACAAAGCATTGTCACAGGTGAGCTCACCAGCAGCAGGTAGCATGGATACAATTTCTGCAGCTGCCCTTTAAGGACACAGCCTGATGGTTTCTGATGCTTCTGGAAAAGCTAGCTATTTCATAATTGTAAAATTGACCTCTATTCCACAGCTTCACTCCACACTACCTTGCAGATTTCCTGGCAAATCCATCAAACACAAAATTAAATGACATCTCCTGGTGAGAAATGCGTAAGTGATTGAAAATACCACAGCAAAACTTTGCTCAACTTGTAATATTCCTGTACATTCAGTATCTCAGGTCTTTCCTAGCAAGGGGCAAGGGGCAATGCTATGAAGTTGGAGTCATGTCCTTTGAGATAAGAGGTCAGTGAGGGGCTGCTTGCCTTTTTGTTCTTTGGTTTTAAATATGCTGCATATTCTTCCCCTCTCAGACCTGTTCTTCTTCCTCCTGATTCCTTCTTTCAGGTGCTGACACCATCGCCTGTATCCAACCAAATATTTGCAAGTTTACTTCATTTGCAGAATAGATCCCATTCTGCTGCCAGAGCAATCTTGTTAAAATACTAAATTGATCATGTCATTTTACTTTAGAAAAAACAAAACAAAACAAAAACTAGTTGCTATCAAGCCAATTTCAACTCATGGTGTCCTCATGTATGTCTGAACAAAACTGTAGCATAGAGAAAGCTACAGAAGAGAATTTCCAACAGCTGATTGTTCAGAAATAACTCCACAGGTCTTTGTTCCAAGGTACCTCCAAGTGGACTCAAACCTCCAACCTTTTGGTTAACAGCCAAGTGTGTTGACTGTTTGCTCCAGTCAGGGACTCCTAAAAAACCAGTTGCCATCAAGTCAGGACCAACTTAAGATGATCTCATCTGTGTCAGAGTAGAACTGTGCTCCACACTGTTTTCAATGGCTAATTGTTCAGGAAGGAGATCTTTAGGCCTTTCTTTTGAGACCTCTTTGGGTGGACTTCAACCTACAACCTTTCAGTTAGCAGCCAAGTGTACTAACTATTTGGACCCTTAGGGACTCCTTACTTTGTAAAAGTAACTCCATCTAGCCTAGAAGATAAGGTTCAAGTGGCCTCTCAGACTCCAAGATCCTTTGTGATCTGGACTCTTGGTTCACTGCTCCACTAGCTAAACCACTTGCAGCACTGTCTTCTTCCCCTGGGCCTCTATGCATGGTCCTTCTTCCTCCAAAAGCTCAATTTCTTGTCTGAGGGGCATTGCCACACTACCAGCCTTATTAGAGCTTCAAATGAGGCTGGTAATGGTGAGGACTGTGATCCAGCATGTGGACTTTTATCATGGCCTTTGCTGTGGGTAGGGGACCCCTCTCTCCCTTGCCCTTCCATTTAGCTGGTGTTCTAAATTCTGGAAAGTCTCTGGCCTGTTTTCCTCCTAAATAAAATCCCTGTATCTCCTACAGCCACTCATCTGTCAGTTTGTCATAATATGGTGGTTTGTGTGTTGCTGTGAGGCTAGAGGCTATGCCATTAATATATCAAATACAAGCAGGGTCACCTATGGTGGACAAGTTCCAGTGGAGTTTCCAGACTAAGACAGACTTAGAAGAAGGAAGGGGCCATCTACTTCTCAAAGAATTGGCCAGTGAAAATCTTATGAATAGCAGTGAAACACTGTCTTATATATTACTGGAAAACTTTATGAATAACACTGACATTGTCTGACATAGTGCTAGAGATGAACCCTTTAGATTGGAAGGCACTCAAAATACAACTGAGGAAGAGCTGCCTCCTCCAAGTAAACCAAAAAACAAGAACAAACAAACAAAATAACCAAACTCACTGTCGTGAAGTTGATTCAACTCATAGCCACCCCTCCTTAGGTTTCCAAGGCAGTATCTCTATGGAAGCAGATTGCCCAGTCTTCCTTTTGAGGGGTGACTGGTGGGCTTGAACTGCCAGCCTCTGGTTAGCAGTCAAATGCCTAAGGCACTATGCCACCAGAACTCCCAAGTAGAGCTGACCTTAATGATGTGGATGGAGTAAAGCTTTCAGGACCTCTACTTGCTGATGGAACATGACTCAAAATGGGAAGAAACAGTTGTAAACATCCATTAATAATCAGGACATGAAATGTACAAAGTATGAATGTAGGAAAATTGGAAGGTTTCAAAAATGAAATGGAACTCATAAAGATCAATATCCTAGTCATTAGTGAGCTGAAATGGACTAGACTTGGCCATTTTGAATCAGACAATCATATGATCTACTATACTGGGAATGACAAATTGAAGAGGAATGGCATGACATTCATTGTCACAAAGAATGTTTCAAGATCTGTCTTGAAGTACAATGCTGTCAGTGATAGGATAATATCCATATGCTTACAAGGAAGGCCAGTTAATACTACTATTATTCAAATTTATGCACCAACCACTAAAACCAAAGATGAAGAAATTGAAGATTTTTACCAACCTCTGTAGTCTGAAATTGACCAAACATGCAATCAAGATGTATTGATTATTACTGGTGATTGGAATGTGAAAGTTGGAAACAAAGAAGAATCACCAGTAATTGGAAAATATGACCTTGGTGATAGAAATGATGCCAGAGATTGCATGATAGAATTTTGCAAGACCAACAACTTATTCATTGCAAATACCTTTTTCAACAACATGTACACAGGGACTTCGCCTGACAAAATACACAGGAACCAGATAGACTACATCTGTGGAAAGAGGTGATGGAGAAGCTCAGTGTCATCAGCTAAAACAAGGCCAGGAGCTGATTGTGGAACAGACTATCAATTGGACATATGAAAATTCAAGCTGAAGCTAAGGAAATGTAAAACAAGTCCACGAGAGCCAAAACATGGCCTTGAGTATATCCCACCTGAATTTAGAGACTACCTGAAGAAGAAATTTGACACATTAAACACCAGTGACTGAAAACCAAAAAAATTGTGGGATGACATCAAGAACATCATCCATGAAGAAAGCAAAAGGTCATTACAAGCACAAGAAAAGAAGAAAAGACCAAAATGGTTGTCAGAAGAGACTCTGAAACTTACTCTTGAACAGAGAGTAGCTAAAACAAATGGAAGAAATGACAAGATAAAAGAGCTGAACAGAAGATTTCAAAGAGCAGCATGAGAAGACAAAGTCAATTATTATAATGAAATGTGTAAAGACCTGGAGTTAGAAAACCAAAAGAGAAGAACATGCTCAGCATTTCCCAAGCTGAGAGAACTTAAGAAAAAAAAAACCATCAAGCCTTGAGTTGCAATACTGAAAGATTATAGGGGTAAAATATTGAATGATACAGGAAACATCAAAAGTAGATTGAAGGATGCAATCCTGATCCAGATTCCAACAAAATTTTTGAAGGACATGGAAAAAGCAATTACTAACTTCATATGGAAAGGAAAGAGACCTCAGATAAGCAGAACACTTCTGAAGAACAAAGTGAGAGGTCTCACACTCCCAGATCTTAAGAACTACTATACATCCACAGTAGTCAAAACAGCATAGTTTTGGTACAATGATAGACAGATAGACCAATGGAACAGAATTGAAAATTCAGATATAGACTCATCCATCTATGGACAACTGATCTTTGAAAAAGGTCCAAAACCCATTAAATGGGGAAGAGATAGCCTCTTTAACAAATGGTGCTGGTAAAAATGGATATCCACCAGCAGAAAAATGAAACAAGACCCATACCTCACCCCACAGACAAAAACAAACTCAAGCTGGATAAAAGATTTAAATGTAAAACCCAAAACTATTAAATTCATCAAAGATAAAATAGGGGAAAATCCAGGAGCCCTAATTTACAGCATAAATAGACTATCAAACATAACCCACAATGTGCAGGAGGTAGAAGAGAAGCTAGATGACTGGGACTTTTTAAAAATTAAATTCTTATGTGCATTGAAACAGTTCATCAAAAGGATAAAAAGAGAACCTACAGATTGGGAGAAAATTTTTGCCTATAACATATCTGATAAAGGACTTATCTCCAAAATCTACAGAAAACTTCAACACCTCAACACCAAAAGTCAAATAACTCAATTCACAAACAGGCAAAAGACTTGAACAGACACTTCACCAAAGAAGATATACAGGCAGCCAACAAACACATGAGAAATTGTTCGTGATCATTAGTCATTAGAGAGATGGAAATCAAAACAACGATGAGATATCATCTCACCCCAGCAATAATAGGGCAAAGTTCAACAGGTCAGAAAATAACAAATGCTGGCAAGGTTGCAGAGAGATTGGAACTCTTGTGCACTGCTGGTGGGATTGTAAAATTGTACAACCATTGTGGCATACAATATGGAGCTTCCTTAAAAAACTGAAAATAGAAATACCATTTGATCCAGCACTTCCACTACTAGGAATATATCTTAAAGAGGTGAGAGACAGCGTGTGAACAGACATATATACACCTATGTTCATTGCAGCACAATTCACTATAGCAAATAGATGGAAACAACCTAAATGCCCATCAATGGATGAGTGGATAATCAAATTATGGTACATGTACACAATGGAATACTATGCTACATTTAAAAACAACGAGGGATATACGAATTATCTCACAGCATTGATGAACCTGGAAGACATTATGCTGAGTGAAATAAGTCAATCACAGAAAGACAAGTACTGTATGAGCCCATTACTGTAAAAAGACAAAGAAGTGTTTGCTTGGGAAACGGAACTCACTTTGTAGGTTACCAGGGTGGGGTGGGAAGGGGAGGGATTAATTTTGGGCTAGTTGGGGCCCACATGCTGACATGGATCAGGGGAGGGATATATGGAAAGAGCTGTGACCACCATGATAACATTAGGAAATGGGGGGACACCAAATTGTGCACATAAGAGATAGATGACAGATGCTAATACCAACCAATGTGTCCACAATACTGCATTACCATTAACACCAAACACCAGCCTACAGATAAACACTTGAGAGGATCAGATGGGGGTCAGTGAACAGGAGTCTACTCTAGACCAAGGATAGATTCAGCTGAGGTTAATCTTGCACAGACACCAGTGATACAAAATACCTGCAATCCCTACAGAAACAATAGAAGACAGACACAGAGTAATCACTCACAGACACCCAGATACTATGGGAGAGAGATCCAATGGATCTACCATCTCAGGACCATAGTACTAGGGGACACCAGATTCAACTGGCACAACAAAATACATAAAAGCCTTGGTTTGCATCCTACATTGGTGAGTAGTGACTGGGTCTTAAAAGCTTTAAGTGGCCATCTAAGATGCAGCTAATGGTCTCCTAGCATCAGAAGTGAAGAAGAGTGCCAAAAAAAAGGGGCATTTGGAAGCAATCAGCCCTAGGACACTATGGGCCTTGAGACCAGGAAAACTAGATGGTGCCCAGCTACCAACACCAACTACTCAGGAAAGGATCAAATCTGGAGATCCTGTATAGAGTGGGAGAAAACACGTGGAACAAAATCCAAAAACTTAGTAATGACCAGAGTTACTGATCATATGGAGTCTGATGAGACTCCCAATACTATGGCCCTGGAATACATTCTGCGCCTCATATAAAACTCACTCCCAGAGGCTGGCTCTCAGCCCAATAGCGAACAAGATGTAAATGCAGACCACTCAACCCAGGATGACACACCCACATACTATATGGTAATACATCCCTTAGAGCAGTAGACCACGGGGCACCAGAGGGGCAACATTCACACTGAGGAAATGCCAGACAAACAGGAGTGCATAACTATGAGAGGCACAGGGGGAGGGTTACTTGGCAGGGAGGGGAGGAGACTGGGTTAGGACTGGGCATGGTAAATGGAGAGTGAAACAAAGTGTACACGAACATTGAATGTAAAACAAACTCTTAAAATAAAAAATAATAAATAAATAAAAGTAGAAGAAACTCTAAAAGAAAAGAAGATGGAAGGAAACACAGTTACTGTATCAAAAAGAACTGGTTGATATTGAACTATCTCAGGAGGTAGCATATGATCAAGAATCAATGGTATTGAAGAAAGAAGTTGAAGTTGCACTAAAGGAATTGGTGAAAAACAAGTCTCCAGGAATTGATGGAATGCCCAGTGAGATGTTTCAACAAGTGGATGCTGTGCTGGAGACACTTACTCTTCTATGCCAAGAAATTTGGAATACAGCTACCTGGCCAACTGACTGGAAGAGATCCATATTTGTACCCATTCCAAAGAAAGGTGATCTAACAGCATGTGGAGATTATCAAACGATATCATTTATAACAGAAAAAAATGAAATTTTGCTGAAGATAATTTGAAAATGGTTGCAACAGCATATTAACGAGAACTTCCAGAAATGCAACCTGGATTCAGAAGAGGACATGGAACAAGTGATATCATTGTTAATGTCAGATCGATCTTGGCTGAAAGCAAAGAATACTAGAAAGAAGTTTGTTTTTATTTTATTGACTATGCAAAAGCATTTGCCTGTGTGGACGGTAACAAATTGTGGATAACATTGAGAAGAATGGGAATTCCAGAGACCTTAATTGTGCTTGTGAGTAACCTGTACACAGACCAGGAGGCTGTTGTTCAAACAGAGCAAGGGAACACTGCATGGTTTAAAGTCAGGAAGGGTGTGCATCAGGGTTGTATCCTTTCACCATATTTATTCAATCTGTATGCTAAGCAAATAATCCAAGAATCTGGACTATATGAAGAATACAACATTAGGATTGGAGGAAGACTCATTAACAACTTGCAATATACAGATGACACAACCTTGCTAGGTAAAAGTGAAGATGACTTGAAGCACTTACTGATGAAGATTAAA
>NW_006921599.1:8845855-8846548 GCF_000298275.1 Orycteropus afer afer
AGATTATCATAAATTTAATCAGGTGGTGACTCCAATTGCAGCTGCTGTTCCTGACGTAGTTTCATTGCTTGGGCAAATTAGTACATTTCCTGGTACTTGGTATGCAGCTATTGACCTGGCCAATGCCTTTTTCTAGATACCAATTTCAAAAGACCATCAGAAGCAGTTTGCTTTCAGCTGGCAAGGCCAACAGTATACTTTTACAGTCCTTCCTCAGAGGTATATCAACTCCTCAGCACTATGTCATAATTTAGTCCGTAGGGATCTTGATGCCCTTTCCCTTCCACAAGACATCACACTGGTCCATAGTATTGATGACATTATGCTGATTAGACCTAGTAAAGAAGAAATATCAATGACTCTAGACTTATTGGTGAGACATATGTATGCTATTGTTGTTGTTGTTGTTGTTATGTGCCGTCAAGCAACCCCTCCTTGGGTTACTGAGGCAGTATCACTACAGAAGTAGATTGCCCAACCTTCCTTCCAAGGAGTGGCTGGTGGGTGTTGTAGTTGTTGTTGTTAAGTGCCGTCGAGTCATTTCCGACTCATAGCAACCCCATGCACTGCAGCACGAAACACTGCCCGATCCCGTGCCAGCCCCACCATCCCTGCTATACTTGAGCCCATCACAGCCACTGTGTCAATCCATCTCGTTGAAGGCCTCCCCCTCTTTCGTCGACCCTCCACCCT
>NW_006921599.1:8850491-8899108 GCF_000298275.1 Orycteropus afer afer
AAGAAAATGAAAATCTTCACCACTGACTAATAAGCTGCATCACAATGAATGGAGAAAAGATTGAAGTTGTCAAAGATTTTGTTTCACTTAAATCCACAATCAACACCAATGGAAGAAGCAGTCAAGAAATCAGGCATTGTTTTACACTGGCAAATCTGCTGTGAAAGAGTTCCTTAAAGTGCTGAAGAACAAAGATGTTTCTTTGAAGACTAAAGTACACCTAACCCAAGTCAGGGTATTTAAAATTGTCTCATATTTATGTGAAAGTCAGAAAATGAATACAAAAGATCAAAGAAAAGTTGATGCTTTTGAATTGTGATGTTAGGGAAGAATCCTGAAAGTACCATGGGCTGCCAGAAGAATTAACAAATCTGTCCTGGAAGAAGTGCAGCCAGAATGCTCCTTGGAAGCAAGAATGGCCAGACATTGTCTCACCTACTCTGGTCATGTTGTCAGAAGGGACCATTTCCTGGAGAAGAATATCATGCTTGGTAAAGTGGAAGGTCAGCGCAAAAAGAAACCTCAATGAGATGGATTGACACAGTGGCTGCAACAGTAGGCTCAGGTATAGCCAGCATTGGGAAGATGGTGCATGACTGAGCAGTGTTTCGTTCTGTTGTACATATGGTCGCTATGAGTAGGAGCCAACTCAACAGTGCCTAAAAGCAACAACAACGTGAAGATGGAAGCTATGTCACTGGTATTTTGAGTATCAGTGGGTCACCACTGACTGTGTACAGGTTTCAGCTGAGCTTCCAGACTAAGACAGACTAGGAAAAAAGACCTAGTGGTCACTGCCTGTTCTGGTTACCTAGTGCTGCTCTGACAGGAATATACCACAAATGGGATGGCTTTAACAAACAGGAGTTTATTCTCTTACAGTTTGGAGGCTTTAAGTCCAAGTCCAAAGTGTCAGGCTCTAGGGGCTGGGAGAAAGCCCCTCAACCTTGGGCTTCAGCTCTGCCTCCTGCTCCCGGCCCACTGAAGTTAGAGGCTTTTCTTCACTCATATAGATGTTGGCTGCTGAAGCTGAGAAACCTAAGGTTGACAAGTAAAAAGGCACAGGCCCAAAGTTACCAAACAATACAGCAGGCCACTAATTCAAGCCCATTAAAAGTCCCCAGGTCAGCAGAGCATGGCATGCTGCTGAACAATGACACGGCTACATGCAGGGTTCAAGCATGCCATAAGCTAGAGACCATTCCCAAAGCTGCTGCTTATATACAGGAAGCAGACCACATCCCTAGAGCAGCTACTCAGCTGCCTGTAGTAGATTCCACCATGGAGCTGATTGCCAGTCTCATCATAGGGAATAACTACCACCAGCCACCCAGCCACTCATCCAGGCTAAGCCAAATTGACAACAACCTTAACTACCCCACTACACAAAATGAACCAATGAAAACCATATGGATCACAACAAATCATTGCCCAACTTGCTTGCTTTGGACATGTCATCAGGAGGGACCCAATCGCTGGAGAATAACATTGTGTTTGGGAACTAAAAGGTCAATGAGAGTGAGGGAGACCCAGTGAGACGGATTAGCACAATAGTTGCAATGATGGGCTCAAACATGCCAGTGATTCTGAAGATGATGTAGAATTGGGCTACATTTTGTTCTGTTGAACATAAAGTCCCCATGAGTTGGTGTCCACATGACTATAGCTACAAGAACAATAGCACCTACTGATAGGAGGGATGGGACCACTTGCCTGGTGCGTTAGACTGGGTTATCTAGAGAAACAAAACAAGTAAAGCTTATATATATGTATATATAGAGAAATTTATCTTAGGAAAATGGCTCACACACTTCTAGAAGCTGGCAAGTCCAAAGTTCCTGGATCAAACGTCAAGCTGGAGGTTTTTCCACATCAAGCTAGAGGCTTTTTCCAACTCTTGCAGCTGCAGGGGCTGAGAAGCTCAAGGCCGGCAGGCAGTACACCGGCTGTTGACTCCAAAGAAAGATGAATACAAGATCTCCATGTCGAATGGTAGATTCTTAACTCACAGACAGTTGTAGGCAGCACAACAGAGTCCCGATCCACAGAAGAATGTCTCTTTTCCCAGGATGTCCATAGATATACTAGAAGCAGGCCACACCCCTAGGGAGACTCCCTTTCAACAGATTGGCTGCTCAAAACATAATCATCTGATTCCATCATGGGAATAACCACATCACAACAGCTTAAACCACACGGAATTGTGGTCAGACAGCTGACAGGAGCAGAGTGGGAGGTCTTACTGCCTTTTCAATGACCTTCAATCAGTCTTCCTGCTTTCAATCTCCTGCTTCCCTTCCTAACTTCGATGGTTCTTGAGGCCTCTAATTTCTGAGTCTTTCTGGAGTTCTACAGATAATTCAGCTTATTTATCATTGATATCCCTTTTTTGCAGGAGTCCTTGGCTGGTGCAAACAGTTAACATGCTAGACTGCTAACATGCTAGACTGATCAAGTCCACCCAGAGGCATCTTGAAAGAAAGGCCTGGTGATCTACTTCTGAAAAATCAGCCTTTGAAAACCCTGTGGAGCACAGTTCTCCTCTGATCACATGGGGTCACCATGAGTTGGTGTTTACTTGACAGAAACAGGTTTGGTTGGTTTATCCCATTTCACAGGCACTTAAGACACTGCATTCTCAGGTTTGCTGACATTCTTACTCTGGTTTCATTTTTCTCATCAGCAATGTGAAACCTTGAACAGCTCCATGGGAGAAAGATGAGGCAGTCCACTTCTGCAAAGATTTATAGCCTTGGAAACCCTACTGGGCAGTTCCAGTCTGTCCCACGATATCACAATGAATTGCAATCGACTTGACAGCTGTGGGTTAAAATGATGAAAAATTTACATCATGTTTAATTTCATCAACAGCAATGAATGAGTTAATCTCCCAGGTGATGCTAAATCCAGAATAATCTTATGATTGTTCAAGAAACTTAGGGTTAGAGGTATTGTTTAAGGATTCTCTTTCTTTCCTAGGCATTGTTGGCACAAGGATAAACTGGCAAATTAATGTATTATTTGTTTTTAGGTTGAAATAAAATATCAATTATACATATGAATCTTTTTTTATAATGCTTATTTTAGTAGACTCTTTGGTTAGTTGACCAATGAGTAATTTTGATGGTGTGTTGAATAAGAGGTTTGTTAAAGAAAACAATCAGGGATTTATGCTGGAGAGTAGTGTGAAGAACATACTTAGTGAAGTGTGTGACGTCATCTTTTGGCTGAGGTGGTAATCACTATTACCTGTGTCCCCACAGTTACTCAGTGGGTAATGGCATAAAGTGCATGGGACAAAAGTTATTGGACCGATTAAATAGCCTAGAGCCCTTTAAAAAGACCAAGTTTTCATTATGTTCTCCAATGGTGGGCCATAATTTTTATTTAAGTACACACAAACCACAGAGGTATGAAATGCATTTCGAATCAATGTATGCAACTGTTGTTTGGCATATGGGAGATCACCCCAAATTGCTACCTGGGGAGCCATGTGTGGCCACTGCTGGCAACCACTAGGCACCGGGCAGTGCTTTCCTGGCAAATCTGTGCAGGATCTTGGAGTTGTAATTATTTTGGAAAGGAAAATGAGCAGATGTGCCCCCTGCCTGACTCTATGGCCTGGCTTGGGAGACATTTGCACATCCTATGGGGCTCTGATACCCTAAGGCCTGTAGATGCTTTTGGTTAATCATTATACCCCTGTATAGGAAGAACTCTGGGTGATGTTGCCAAGTCTTTTGCTTGGACCAGAAATGGAAAAAATCTTTCAAACAGAAAATAAAGTTTAGTTTGGCATCCTGATAGATCATTAGCCTGCAAATGTACACTGGGCCTTGCTGGTAGGTTTAAGGAAAGGAATTATAACCATACAAAATCTGTACTCTCTGCCCAACAAGGCCAGCCTCCTGTCCCGTGGGCCCCATAGAGCCCCGGGCAGGTTGAATGTCTGCTTCTGACTAGGTGCTCCTGCCCTATCTCCTTCCATCAGGAAAAGGACAGGTCCTTTTCAATGTCCCATTTACCTGGCATGAGCATTTGGTGTTTGTTGCATATTGTCTTAGTTTTTTAGGGATATGTAACAAAATATCGCAAATGGGAGGCTTTCAAGAACAGAAATTTATTGTGTCCTGCTCTTGAGGTTTGTTGTTGTTGTTGTTGCTATTTGCCGTTGAGTCAGCGCTCTTGAGGTTAGGAGTCCAAATCAGGGTGTCAGCCATGTTGATCCCTTCTGGAAGCTCTGAGGGAGAATCTGTCTTATGCCTCTCTCCTAGCTTCTGGTGGCTCCTGGCAATCTTTGGCATTCTCTGGCTTTCAGCTGCATCAGACTTCATGGCCACATGGTAGTCTTCCCTCTGTCTGTTTCTCTGGGTCTGTCCTCCTCTTTTATAAGACGCCATTCAGATGAGATCAGAGCTCATACTCTAGTGTGACTTCATGTTAACTGATAACCTCTTCAAAGATCCTATTTCTAAACAAGGTCATGTTTACAGGTATGATAGGTTATGACTTCAACATAATTTTTTTGGGGTGAGAAGTGGGGAACATGTTTCAATCTACAACAGATATGACACTTGGTTTATTCAAATCTCACTGTTTTCCATGGTTTTGCTGGCCCTATCCAGCTGCCCAGCTCCTCCATGTGACGTTGCCCCACTTCTTCCTCCTGCTCCTCTTATACTTTCAACACGGGGAAATTCAAAACAGACACTGCCATGACTTCTTTCCATATCTTAGTTCTTACTTGACATGCCTGTGACCTTGAAGGACTTTGTTTCATTTGATTTGTCACATGACTCCCATTTATGCAGTTGATCTAGTTTTCAACAAGGCCAGATTTCATCACATGTGAAACAAAACATTCCGATCTTTGGACATTCCCAGCTGGGTTTGGAAGGAAATTGAAATCACTGATGATGTGTGAGTTCCTTGGACTTAAGTTACAAGCTTGTTGGTAAGTCACACCATCAGGGTCACAAACCCCTGTCCTTTCTAAATCAAAACTGGTCTTCATCTCAAAGTGTTCTCTGAGCGGAGGTCATAGATGCAAATGAGGGTTGGTGCCAAAACGAAAATAAAAACTTTAGTCACTCATTGACGGTACATGGGGGTAAGGCAGGAAAAAGGGAATATCAGAGAAGGGTATAGGGGGAGATATTGAGGTGTTGGGGTAGAGGAGACAGCAGTTGACAGCTTGAATAATAAAAAGGGAGCATTCCAAAGACATATAATAGGGTATTAAAAACTTGATTTCTGGGATTGAGTGTTGGCATAGCTCAAAGAAGAAATGAAAAAAAGTGGACCAGAGTCTGGATATGCCATTAGGGTCAAGCATGTGGAGTCTAGTTCTAACTTTGATAGTAACTTACTTTGAGACTTGAATCTGTACCTCAGTTTCTTCCATTGTTGACACCACAAAGAATAAACATTCAATCCTCCTAATTGCTCAATGGAACTTTTAGGAGTCTGTTTTAAGAGTGTGGAAAAAAACGGTTGCCACAGTGTCAATTCGTGGCGACCTCATTTACATCAGAGAAGAACTGTGCTCCATAAGATTTCCTATTTTTTTTCCCAATAGTTTTTACAGATATAATTCAGTGACATTGATTACATTCTTCAAGTTGTGCAACCACCCTCACTATCTGCTTAAACAATTTCCCTCAGAAAGATCAGCACAAGGCTGGTCCCCATGAGGCAGAGGTTAAAGATGTCCCAAATGTCCAAACTACCATGCCATTCCATCACTTCAGACATTAACTCCTCCTCCTCCCAGTAATTTCCCCCGTCTTAGGGTTCTGTATTTCGCTGTAACGCTTTACAGAACTTACAGACACCCAAGGGATTGTCTCATGTAGTAGTAGTGGAGGCTGGCAGGCTGGCAAGTCCCAGGTCCGTGAGTGGGTCTAGTGGATCCTCTCAATTCTTGGGGTCAGATCAGATGACAGCTGCTGTACCAAATCCAGGGGTGAGATGAGGATGAGCCAAAACAGAACTGGAGCAAGAGGAGGGTGAACCTTCCCAGGAGATTCGTAGATATACCCTCAAGGAAACTAAGGGTGGTGATTTGAATTATACTCTCCACCAAGGCAGGACTCAAGATATATTCCACCTGTGTTGCTCCAACAGAAATAACCCAAGTGGATGGCTTTAACAATCAGCAGCTCAAGGCAAATCCCACCACACAGCCGATTGCCACTCATTATAGGGAATGATTACTACCAGCTGCCCAGCCAAGTTGATACCTGACTTTAACTACTGCACCACCTCAAACAGGCATGGATAATAGGATTTACAATACATCACAGAATGGAGGACAATGGCTAGAAGGGCCACATCAAGCAATTCATTGCACTATCCTTTTCCAAATCATCCCAACACCATTAACTTAAACTCAATGCTCCCTAAGCAAAAATTCCCTCCATAGGGTTTCCAATGACTGATTTTCCAGAAATAATTTATCAGGTATTTCTTCTGAGGCACCTCTGGGTGGATTCAAACCTCAACCTTTTGCTTAGCAGCTGAGTGTGTTAACTTTTTGCACCATCCAGGGACTCCTGCAGAATGGACCATGATTGCAAAATCATGAGGATGAGGGATTGAGTCCAGGTTCTGGTGACATCTCCTAGGTAACTGGAGATCAGATGCTACACTAAGTCAGGTGCAGGAGGAGGGATATTATTTGCTTGTGGACCAGAATGAAGAGAGCACACATGAGCAATATAAGAGAAACTATCTAGGAAGAAATCAAATCAAACCCAGGCAGACCACCTTAACCAGCAGAATGTATTGTGATATTGCATGTTTCAAAATGTGAGCCCAATAAGCGGACACTGGAAGTGGACAAAGTCTGACTAGTGCAAGAATAATGGGTACCACACTTGCCCTAGTATTTAAATCTCTATTAACGTGTTTTGTTTTTCCTTCTAGCAATCACCTATACGAGTGGCTCAAGTTGGTTAGAGGATATTTGAAGCTTTTTGTCTTCATTAGGGGCAGTGGTGGTTCCTACTATGCAGGAAGACCTCCTATAAGGAATATTGAAGAAGAGTTGATGCCTTTGAATTGTGGTGTTTGTGAAGAATACTGAAAATACCACGGACTTCCAGAAGAATGAACAAATCTGTCCTGGAAAAAGTGTAGCCGGAACACTCCTTAGAAGTGAAAATGGCCAGACTTCATCTCATCTATTTTGGTCATTTGTCAGAGGAACCAGTCCCTGGAGAAGGATATCATACTTGGTTTGGTAGTTAGTTTGTGTGTTAACTTGGCTGGGCCTGGTTGAGTGGCTGGGCAGCTGGATGTAGTATTCCCCATGATGAGACTGGTAATCAACTCCATGGTGGAATTTACTGTGAGCAGCTGCCTTAGGGATGTGGTCTGCTTCCTGTATACCAGGAGAAGCTTTGGGGATAGTCTCTAGCTTACGGCACGCTTGAACCCTGCATGTGGCCGTGTCATTGTTCAGCAGCCTGTCATGCTCTGCTGACCTTGGGACCTTCAGTGGACTTGAATTAGTGGTCTGCTGTGTGGTTTGGTAACATCAGGACTGTGCATTTTTACTTGTCAACCTTGGGCTTGCCAGTCTCAGCAGCCAGCAGTGTCTGAGTGAAGAAAAGCCTCTAGCTTCAGTGGGCCAAGAGCAGGAGGCAGAGCTAAAGCCTAAGGTTGAGGGGCTTTCCCCAGCCCCTAGAGCCTGGCACTTTGAACTCAGTCTTAAAGCCTCCAAACTGTAAGAGAATAAATTCCTGTTTGTTAAGGCATCCCATTTGTATTATACTCCTGTCAGAGTGGCACTAGGTAACCAAAACACTTGGTAAAGCAGAGGGTCAGTGAAAAAGGGGAAGACCTTAAACGAGATGGATTGACACAGTGGCTGCAGTGATGGGCTCAAGCATAGCAAGGATTGTGAGGATGGCACAGGACTGGGCAGTGTTTCATTCTGTTGTACATAGTATGGTCATTATGAGTCAGAGCCAACTTGACAGCATCTAAAAACAACAACGTGTGGGCGATCTTATCCAATTCCCAGCCAAGGTACCTTATGCACAGCCATCACCTGTATGTCAGTGGAGGTTTGCATGTTGCTATGATGTTTAACAGGTTTCAGTGGTACTTTCAGACTAAGACAGGATAGGACAAAAGGTCTGGAAATATAATTCCAAAAATTAGCCAGTGAAAACCCTATGGATCACAATGGTCTGATGTATAACTGATCATGGGGATGGTACAGTACTGGGTAGCATTCTGTTCCTTTGTGGATGAGGTTATCATTATTTAGGGGATGAGGAGGTTATCATTAGTTGGGGAATGACTCAATGGCAGTGAACAACAACAACATCTTCTTCATAGGAACTATTATTTGTTTACTTCTTCCTGTTCCTGTAGTTGTATATTTGATTTTTAAAAATCCTAACCACAATATTTTATGTTCAGCCCCTCCAAAACTTATCTTGTTTATTTAGGCCTATTATTCCATCTTCCCAAGATCTTTTTGAGCTCTGTTTTCCAGTATGTTATATGTTCTGTACAGCTTTCTGTTAACTGCAAATTTGATATTCATGTTTGGTATGCTTTTATTGACTAAAATGTTGAAAAGATGTGGTTGAGGAACAAACTCGGAGGGATTCCATTATAAGTCTCCTTTCAGCTTAATAGGAAACAATTAATCTAATCTCTGAGTAATTTCAATCACCCAGCTATTGGTGTAAGCCAGTTAGTCTGATACAGAAGTTACTCCTTAATAGCTATTGGTCATACTGCCAAGGACAAGCCTTTATCTCTCATTCTGTCTACGTCATATGCCTTCTAAGGAAAACTTCTTTATTTAACTACTCACATTGGTGGCATTGCTTTAAATTTTAATCCTATCACCATGGCCCCTGCTAGAGTCAACTCAACAGCACACAACAGCAACAACGTGACTTGACATACAAAAAAGCTGAGCCTATCATATTCTCTAATTTTTAAAATTTGAACTCAGGAAAATTAATAGAATTTTATACTTTGCAATAGATCTAAAAATGTAAGGATATCATGGAGTTAAGTTGGGACTGAGGCTTTTGTGTCTTAGGGAGCTATGGTGGTGTAGTGCCTAAGGCATTTTACTGGTAACCAAAAGGCTGGCAGTTCAAACCCACCAGATACTCCTCGGAAGGAAGGTTGGGCAATGTACTTCTGTAGTGATACCTCCTTGGAAATCCAATGAGGGGTCACTATGAGTCGGATCTGACTCAATGGCAGTGAGTTTGGTTTTTGTGTGTGTGTGTCTCGGATCACTCTGAGAATATCAATGAAAGCTATGGACTGTCTCCTCAGAGAAATAGACAAGTGAACATATATACTCAATTTTGCTTACAGCTTCAAGAAACGTATAGACCTTCTAAATCTTGGGGTAATTAACCCTAGAGAAAAGGTAATAAATCTGGTTGGCACTGAGAAAATGAAGATGGCATGCAGAAAGAAATAGGTTGGAGATAGAGACCTACAGGACTGCCTCATTTCCTGATGTCTCTAGGTCTGGTTCTGGTCCACCTGACCCTTCCAATAAACCCCACTGTTTTAGGGTTCTCCAGAGAAACAGAACCAAGGAGACATGAATATATAGAGAAAGAGAATGATTTACTTCAAGGGATTGATTCAGGCAATTGTTGTTGTTGTTGTTGTTATGTGCCGTCAAGTCAGTGCAGGGCTGGTAAATCCAAAACCTGTAGGTCAGGTGGCAAGGCAGATTGGAGACTTCTGCAGACTTATATGCCAAGAGCTGTCAGTCAGGCAATAGCAAGAGCACAGAGTTGAGAGACAGAGTGAGTGCTGCCAAAATATCTACTTATAGTCTCAAGGTAGCCAAACCCTAAAGAAATTTCCCTTCTGACTGATTGATTACATTATGGAAAGTAATTTCATTATATTATTACATTATAAAATAGCAGCTAGTCTAGTGTTTGGCCAAACCATTGAGAATCATAGCCTACACAAGTTGACACAAAGTTAATCATCACATTTACTTTTTTTTGAGATAAATTGAGTGAGTGTCTATTCCTGCAACCCAAAGTGACTGACTTAAGTAATCGGTTCAGCATCTACCCTGTAACCCCAGCCATAAACTCAAGAGTTGCATCTTTAATTCTCACTAGAGACTTCATGCTTGACCCATGTGCTGGTTTTGTACAGGTGGGCCCATTCCTCCTCTATCCCTTATTTGCCTATAAGCTAATGACTCCTATGCTCTACCCTAGATTTCTTTTTAAGCTTTAGACCCAGGTATCTAACTACCTGCTAATGGATGTCCCATGAATATTGCAAATGCAATATGTTCAGAACTGAAATCAGTGTTTTCCTGCCACAAAAAGAAAGCAAAAATAAAAATAAGGTATACAAAATTTCCTGACTTAAATATGCTTTGTCTTGTTTTATGTTAACCCTACCTGTTATGGGTTTGTGTCTCCCAAAAAGATACGTTCTTAATCTCTGGTAACTGAGAATGTGACCTTATTTTGAACTAGCATTCTCTGCAGATGTGATTAATTAACATGAGGTCATCCCAGAGTAAGGTGAACCCTCATCTAATATGACTGGTATCCTTATAAAAGAGAAGAAAAACCGAACCAGAGAGACACAGGGGGAATACGGTCATGTGAAGACAGAGGCAGAGATTGGAGTTAAGCTTCCACAAGCCAAGGATGTCTGGGGCTACCAGAAGCTAGAAAAGGCAGGGAAGGACCTTTCATTGATCTTTCAGAGAGAGCATAGAGCATAGTTCTGCCGGCACATAGGGTTTTCAATGACTAATTTTTTGGAGGTAGATCTCCAGACTTTGATTTCAGACTTCTAGCTGCCAGGACTATGAGAGAATAAACTTCTGTTATAAGCTATCCACTTTGTTCTGCTTTGTTATGGTGGCCCCAGGAAATAAATACACTATCTATTCTATTTAATACACTACTTTCATAAGAAACATTTCTGACTGCTTCTCCCTCTCCTGACCTGGATTCAATAAATCATTCAATCTTGCTGAGTTCATCTTCTGAAGAATTCTTACATCTATAGGCTTCTTTCTCTACTACCACCACTATCCTAATTCTGCCATCCCCATCTATAACCTGGATGAAGTCTGATGTTTAAAAAACAAACAACCAAACTCTAATTTGTCTCCCTGTCTTCAGTCTTGACCACTTTAAATCTGTCCTCCATACTGCAGCCATGGTGATGGGTCTAAATTACAAACCTAAGATTCTCCCCACTTAAAATTCTTTGGTGTTTCCATGTAATCTACAAGATCAAGTCTACATGTCCTATTGGGCATAGGGGCCTCCACCATTTCTCTCTTGTTAATTGTCCTTTTAGCCTCAACTGATGGTGACACCAAGTGTGCCAGAGTAGAGCTGTGCTCCATAAGGTTTTAATGGTCGATTTTGTGGAGGTCAATCCCCAGGCCTTTCTTCTGAGGTGCCTTTGGATGGACTTGAACTGTCAACCTTTTGTCTAGCTTCTGAGTGAGTTAACCACTTGCACCACCTGAGTACTTTTACCCTTCTCTGGTCAGAGTAGGTTTTCCTTCAGTGAAATTCGTTTTGGGAGTCTGAGGGGAAAGAAAATATATATACACATCAAAGTACTGACAATTTCAGGAAGAAATTTTAAATAAATATACATCATATGCCACATACCCAAAGGAACCCTGAGGTACAATATTTAAGTGCTAACCTGAAGGTTGGTTGTTCTAATCCACATAGAGAGCAGCTCCTCAGGAGAAGACCTGGCAATCTGCTCTGGTAAATTACAGCTTAGAAAACTCTCTGGAGCAGTTCTACTCTGTCACAGGTGGTTGCTATGAGTTGAAAATTGACTTGACAACAATAATGTATTTAATATATCCGGTGTTTAATATCTAAGGCCCTCAGTATTTCCTTCATGATGGTCTCTCCATCATTCTTTTCTGCCCCAGTGACGTTTATCTTGCCAACTTTCCAGCTATGCTTTCTCCAATGTCTGCCCCCTCTTGTATTTCTATTCCCCCACCCTAGTTTCTTTCTCTTGCGGAGAACAATATGGTTCTCTTTGGATTTTCCAAATAACATCCTTCAGTTTAGCACTCTGTTAGTAGACACAACATTCCTTTTGAAATTGGCTTTCATTGGAAGGCAGGGTGAATTTTAAATAATACATGAATTATTAAAAATGCATACATTTTAAGATAACACATTTGTTTCTGGTTAAAAAAGTAATTTTTACTCATTGAGGAAATATTGGACTATTATAAATTATAAAGGAGTTTGCTGTTGTTAGATGAGGTGAAGCCAGTTTCTGTTCATAGCAACCTCATGTAACAGAGTAGAACTGCCCCATATGATTTTCTAGACTGTAATCTTTATGGGAACAGATTGTCAGGTCTTTCTCCATTGGAGCCACTGGGTGGGTTCAAACCACAAACCTTTAGGTTAGTAGCTGAGTGCATAACCATTTGCTCCCCCAGCACTCCTTACAAAGGAATGTAAAGAGGGCCATCACAACTACTGCACTGTTAACTACCAGAAGCATAAGATTCTCTCTCTTCCCTTCTTTCCCTTCTCCTCTTTCCTCCCCTTCCTTTCTCCTTCTTTTCTTTTCCATCATTTATAGTTGCAGGGTGTTCAGAATCTCTTTCTTTCTTTTTTTTTAATATAAATTTTTATTGTGATTTAGGTGAAAGTTTACAGAACAAATTGGTTTTCCATTCAACAATTCGTACACATTTTGTTTTGTGACATTAATTACAATCCCCACCATTTAAAAGCACTCTTCCCACTTCCACCCTGTGTATACCATTTCCATTTGTCCTTTCCTATCCCTTCCAGACTTCTGAGCTTTATTCCTGGCAAGGGTTGCTCTTTTGATCTCATACTGTTGATTGTTCTAAGGAGTGCATACCTCCCTGGTGTTATGGTGCACTTTCCAGACTTACTGTTTGATTTAAATTTCTGTGGGGATGAATTCAGTTCATACATAGTCTTGAGAGTTCCACCAGTCTCTATCAGACCAGTAAGTCTGGTATTTTTTATGATTTTTGAGTTTTGTTCCACATTTTTCTCCCACTATGTCTAAGACCTCCTATTGTGATCACTTTCAGAGCAGTCAGCAGTAGTAGGTGGGCACCATCTAGTTCTAGTTTCATGGTCTTGGAGGCTGGAGTTCAAGTTATCCATTAGTCCTTTGGACTAATTGGTTCCTCGAATCTTTGATTTTCTTCACTGCTCTTCGCTTCACACGAAGAGAGACCAATAGTTGCACCTTAGATGGCCCCGCCCTTCCTCTTTCTCTTTGGTTTGGCTAGAATCACTTTCACAAACCTGGAAGAATCTTTCCTAGGACCTCTTTAAAAGCTGAAATCAAGTCTAATTTGCGAAATGTCTAAAGTTATATGTTTTCTTCTTTTTTAATAGAAGTAAATTTCTGCAACCTAGAAATCTACAGGTATCCACTCTCTTTTTAAAACAAAACAAAACAAAACAAAACAAAAAAAACCAACAATTGATTTAATTTTTTAATAGGCAGTATATTCACATGTTTCAGAATCAGGAGATTAAGCAGTTGTATTTTTAAATATTTCTACAAATTCTTCAACACTCTTCCTGTCAAAAGGTAAAGTCAAGTCCCCTTCTCCTTGAATATGGCCTGGCCTCAGAGGTTGACTTCTGTTATCAGTTTCTTGGGCATCCACATAATGATTATTTTGCATTTGAACAAAATATAGATATAGATTCTTCTCCTCTTTTTATACATTGATTTCTTTTTCTCCTAGCAACACATCTTAGAGAGCTTTCATTGTTTTTTTTCACAGCTTGTATGGGTTCCTTTTTAATGAACATTTAAGTTATTTTTAATCTTTTTGCTCTTACAATGTTGTAACACATAATCTTGTATATTCATCATTTTGCATATGTGTGGGTATAACTCTAGGATAAAGGCCTTGAAATGGAATTGCTTGGTCAAAGGGTAGGCACATTTGTAATTTTAATAGATATTGCCATGTTGACCTTCCTGACCCTTCAATTTATTCCCCTTCCAGTGATAAATGAGTTCCCTTTCCTACAACACTCACCAACGGAGTATGTTATCGGACTTTTGGGTCATTGCCAATCAAAGCAGCAAAAAACTATACCTAAGTCCAGTTTTACTTGTTTTTTTTTATGAATGATGTTGAACATTTTTCATATGTTTAAGAGCATTTTTATATTTACTTTTCTATGAATTATCTATTTATATCCTTTGCTCATTTTTTAAATGGATTGATGGTCTTTAAAGAAAACACTTAACGTGTAGGAGAATATATATATCAGAGAAACTAGGCATTTGACTGTGATGGAAGTAGTAAGCATTTTCTTGATTTGTAATTTGTTTTTTTTTTTACTTTGCTTGTAATTTTTATTTCATGGAGAAATTTTGTTTCATTTTTACCTGGTAGAATTTTGTCAGCTTTACTTTTATGGATTCTGACTCTTATGTCAGAGTTAGAAAAGTCCTCCCCATTCTGAAGTTACTAAATAATCCCCTCATGCTTTCTTCTGCTATTTTGGGGTATAAATTTTCACATTTGGAGTTGATCCAGGTGTAAGGTCTGGATCCAACTTTATTTTTTCCAGATGGTTTTTGGGTTGATCCCACACTATTTGTCAAATAATCTACTTTTTCCTCACTCATTTGAGATGTCATCTGAATCATGAACTAAATTCCCAGGTGTAGGTAGATTTATTTCTATACTTTCTATTTTGTTCCATTAATTTGGCAGTCTATTGGGAGGCAATATAATACTTTTTCAGTTGTTAATATTTTATAATAGGTTTTCATATCTGTTATGCGTAATTTCCATTCATTGGTTTTCTTATTTGTAGTTCTCCTGGTAAATCTTGTTTGCCACATGAGATTTTGAAGGTCTGTGTCTACTTCTGTAACATTTTCAGGAATACATACCAGTGGAGCATTTCTATCAATGCCCTTAAAATTTTGATGCTATGGCCACTTTCTTTCAAGCCCCTTATCCTTGAGAGAGAGAGAGAGAGAGATGAGATGCATTGACATTGAGTTGGATCTGACTCATAGAGACCCCTCCTTGGGTTTCCGAAGCGGTATCACTATGGAAGTAGATTGCCCAACCTTCCTTCTGAGGAGTGGCTGGTGGGTTTGAACCACCATCCTTCTGGTTAGCTGTCAAATGCTTTAGGCGCTATGCCACACTCATTCCTAAATGTTTCTTAGTGTTGGATGGAGGCAATTCTAAGGGAGACTACTTCTACTACCTCCTGAGTTGAAATTATTTACAAGACAAAGAAAACATGTCTTGGGTAAAAGTCTTTTACACATATCCAGAGAGTTTAAATCCATCTCTAGTAGTGAGTTCTGATGATGTAGTGCTTAAGGCATCAGTCCATACCCACCAGTCACTCCTCAGAAAGAAGATTGGCTAATCAACTTCCATAGTGCTACCACCTCAGAAACCCAAGGAGGGATCGCTATGAGTTGGATCTGACTCCAGGGCAGTGAGTTTGGTTTTATTTTTGGTTTTAGTGGTGAGTGGATCTTAGGAAAGGAGCTCTTGTAGCGTAGTGCCTAAGGCAGTTGACTGCTAACCGGAAGCTGGCAGTTCAAACCCACCAGCCACTCTTCGGAAGGAAGATTGGGCAATCTACTTCTGTAGTGATATCGCCTTGGAAACCCAAGGAGGGGTCACTATGAGTCAGGTCCGACTGGAGGACACATTACAACACAACAACAGATCTTAGGAAACATTGGTAATAGTCTCCTATCTAATGTGCTAGAAGAATGTCCATAGATATAAAAGAGCTAACAGGGGTCAAAGTTACAATAACTTCTTAGCCACAGCCAAACACCTTAGGGAGTGTTGCTGGACCCGCAGGCTTGGGACCATGGTTGTGGGGGACATCAAGCTCAATTAATATAACATACCACACAAAAACACTGTTCTACATCCTACTTTAGTGAGTAGCAACTGAGATCTTAAAAGCTTATGAACAGTCATCTAAAATGCAACAATTGGTCTCTCCTTGTCTGGAGCAAAGGCCAATGAAGACAATCAAAGATGCATGAAACAATTAGTCCAAGGAACTAGTGAACCATGAGAACCTCAGCATACAGTAGGATGAGGAACAATGTTGTGTAGTATGTTATGCCAACTGAGCTTGATGTCCCCTGCAACTAAGGTCCTGAGCCCACAGGTCAAACTACTCACTCCCTCTGGGTAGCTGGCTGTGGCCATGAAGTGATTACAGTTTTGTTTCTTTACAAATACACTTGTAGAAACATTGTCTGCCAACTTTATACATGATATTGGGCACACGTCCCCCTGCATAGACATACCTAATAGCTCAGCCTGTCCACCCATCTATCCACCCGTAGATCAATGTTTGCCTTCACTGAGAATGCAGTACTGTATGTGCAAAAGGGTTCATCTTTGTTGTCTATACCTCCCATACACCTATGTCTTCCTCTTCCTCAATGCCACCATGTTGATCACTCACATTTGGTACATTGTCCTTCTCTTTACCCAAATCAATATTTGTCTCTACCTATCTAACAGTGTTCTCTCCCATCCTCTTACACCCTTGGTAACCAACAAAGAGAATTTCCTTCCATATATAAATATTTCCTTGACTTTTTATAATAATGGACTAATATAATATTTGTCCTTCTGTGATTGACTTAGTTCACTCAACTTGTCCTCCAAGTTCATCCACGGGTGTTTTGCAGATTCTATCATTCTTTAGGGGAGCTCTGGTAGCATAGTGCCTAAAGCATTTGACTGCTAACCAGAAGGCTGGCGGTTCAAAACCACCAGCCACTCCTCGGAAGGAAGATGGGGCAATCTATTTCCGTAGTGATACTGCCTTGCAAATCCAAAGAGGGGTTGCTATGAGTTGGGTCTGACCCGATGGCACATTACAACAACAACAACAACAACAACACCAATCATTCTTTAGGGTTGCATAGTATTCCACTAGGAAGCTCTGGTAGCATAGTGCCTAAGGCATTTGACTGGAACCAGAAGGCTGGCGGTTCAAACCCACCAGCCACTCATCAGAAAGAAGATTGAGCAATCTACTTCCATGGTGATACTGCCTTGGCAACCCAAGGAGGGGTCACTATGAGTTGGGTCTGACTCAACGGCACATAACAACAACAACAACAACAGAATTCCATTGTGTGTATGTACCATACTTTGGTTATCCATTCTTCTGTTGATGGGTACCTAGGTGCTTTCCATCTTTTGGCTATTGTAAATAGTCCTGCAATGAACATGGGTGTGCATATATCTATTCTTGCCTTGGCTCTCACTCCTTTAGGATATGTACTTAGTAATGGAATGGCTGGGTCAAATGGTATTTCTAATTCCAACTTTTTAAGGAATCACCATACTGCTTTCCACAGTGGTTATATTGAAACTGAGTAAAGTCAAAATTCAACTATTTCCCCCACCCTAGTTAGGACAGATGGTTAGAACAGATAGGACCCCAGATGGAAATAAAAAAGTAAATATAATTACTTTCAACTATTTCCCCACCCTGGTTAAGACAAATAGGACCCTGGTTGGAAACAGATGAATAAACACAATAAGCTCAGTTCCTTAAGAACTGAATGGAATGAAAAGCCAATTTGCACATTCTTTCCTGCTATTCCCCTAGAAGCAGGTGATAAACACATTGATATGTCTTAAAAAACAACTTGAAAATTAACTTTGGCCCGTGCATATTTGAGCAGGCAAGACCGAAGTTGCTGGGAACTGAAATTCTCCCCTCTGCCTAAGCCCTGATCAGCTAATGACAGGAAGCTGATGTGACTCATCTGGTGCACAAGCACACTGTATTAAAAGTGACTGTCCCTTTAAACTGAGATGAAGGAAATTTCAACTGATTGTCAACTATTTCATGCCCAAATTCCTGAAATTTTTATGAATATGCATAACCTTCTCTCCTGAAACTTATAAAAACTGTAATTCAATTTAGATTCGGGGAGTCAGATCTGGGTAAAAGGCCCTTGCCTCCTTGCATTGCCCCTTTGCAATAAATAATTTTCTCTTCTCTTAATCACTTTTTGTGTAAACTGTTTTGGCCTGACTGTGCACCAGGCAGGGACCTGCATTTGGTCCTATTTCAGTATCATTTTACAATCCCACCAGCAGTGTATGAGAGTTCCAATCTCTCCACATTCTCACCAGCATTTGTTATTACCTGTCTTTTTGAACTTTGCTATTAGTGCTGGGGGAACATGATATCTCATTGTTGTTTTGAATTGCATCTCTCTAATGGCTAATGAGGAGCTCTGGTAGCATAGTGCCTAAGGCACTTGACTGCTAACCAGAAGGCTGGTGGTTCAAACCCACCAGCCACTCCTTGGAAGGAAGGAAGGAAGGTTGGGCAATCTACTTCTGTAGTGATACTGCCTCGGAAACCCAAGGAGGAGTTGCTATGAGTCAGGGCCGACTCGACGGCACATAACAACAACAACAACAAATGACTAATGATTGTGAGCATTTCTTCATGTGTTTGTTGGCTGCCTGGATATCCTCTTTGGTGAAGTGTCTATTCGTGTCTTCTGACCATTTTTAGTTGGATTATTTGTCTTTTGGTTGTTAAGGTGTTGGAGTTTTCTTTAAATATTAGAGCTAAGTCCCTTGTCAGGTATGCCATTGCCAAATATTTTTTCCCAATCTATAGGTTCTCTTTTGACTCTTTTGGAGAAGTCTTTGGAAGCATGTAAAAATTTAATTTTTAGAAGGTCCCATTCATCTAGCTTATCTTCTCCTATTTATGCCTTTTGGGTTATGCTTAATAGTCTATTTATGCTATATATTGTTGCTGTTATGTGCTGTGGAGTTGGACCCGACTTATAGAGACCCCTCCTTGGGTTTCCGAGGTGGTAACACTATGAAAGTAGATTGCCCAACCTTCCTTCTGAGGAGTGGCTGATGGGTTTGAACAGCTAGCCTTCTGGTTAGCAGTCAAGTGCCTTAGGCACTATGCTACTCTGGTGGCATAGTGCCTAAGTGCCTAAGGCATTTGATTGCTAACCAGAAGTTTGGCTTCAAACCCACCAGCCACTCCTCCGATGGAAGGTTGGGCAATCTACTTCCATAGTGATACAACCTCAGAAACCCAAGGAGGGGTAGCTATGAGTCAGGACCTACTTGATGGCAGTCAGTATGCCATATATTAGGGCCCCTAAATTTGCCCCTATTTTTCTTCCTTGAGGAACTTTATAGTTTCAGGTTTCACATGTAAGTCTTGATTCATCTGGAGTTAGTTTTGTGTATGGTGTGAGGTACAGATTTTGTTTCATTTTTCTGCAAATGGATATCCAGTTTCACCAACACCATTTGTTAAACAGACAATCTCTTCTTCTGGGAACTTCTTATAGACTACAGACAGCTCTATATCTGCCTCACACCTCAACACAACTCCTTCACTAGATGATTGTGTGTTTTCTTGATACGCAAATCATACAAATCATTGTTATCTACTATAAAAATAATCCTTCCCTCTGCTGATGACAGTATTGCCAAATATTTCTCTCAGATCCCTGTGCTTCCTTGAAGAAGACTATGTCCATTCTCAAGGGCTTCTAGAAGGCTGGTGGTTCAAATCCACCAGCCACTCCTCAGAAGGAAGATGGGGCAATCTACTTCCGTAGTGATACTGCCTCGGAAACCCAAGGAGGGGTCTCTATGAGTCGGGTCCGACTCGATGGCACATAACAACAACAACAACAATACATTTTTTAGGTGCCAGAATTTATTTTAAAACCTCTTATTAGAACATCATAGTGGTTTTTATTGGGAGAAACTTTAATTTAGCCAGTCACTTATCCTTTCTCTACCTAGTACCTATCTGCTCCACAAGCTCACATTTCATGTTCTTCATAAATGCAGAGGTTTGAGGATGAGAGCTGGGTTGTTGATTTTTATGGATAAAGAGTTAATTTAATCCTGCAATAGAACTGCAGGAATTCTGCCCCATGGATAGAGAGTATTCCAGCATCCAGATCCACAGGGACCCAACTTCACAGTAAAGGTGCTTGTGGTTCAAAAACATGAAATTGAGTAGCAAGAGTACCAGAGTGCACATTTGTATACTTTATTAAAAAATAAAAGTGAAAAAAAAAAAAAAAAAAACAACCCTGGTCCATCCAAAATATGCAGTCCTTGTAAGAGAAGACATAGTAACTAGAGGCATTGGTTGAAGTTTGCTTCCATATAACCTTTGTATGTTCATAAAATTGGACTCTGTTTGGAGATAAAAGAATTCTGCTTCTTTCAAAGAGAATGCCCAGTTCTTCTGCTCCACTTTCAGAAGCAGCCTTCTGTTCTTCAGTCTTGCAGACCCATGCTATGAAAGGCACTGTTGGTTCTTATTTGAAGGTTCTACATATGGAAAGAAGCGACTACCTAATGGTAACTTTAAAACATCATCCGGGGGTCTTTCGAAGGAATCCAGTCTCTCAAGGCCTCAGTGTAGAAAGGTAGAATGAAACTTAATGGGGAGGAAGCAGAACTATATGCAGGAGGCAGGAAGTATAGGTGAGGACTGATGGGGTAGGGAGGGAAGGAGAGAGAAATTAACCTCATAAAAATAATCACAGAAAATCTTAGGGAGAAGGGGAAAAAGAACTGTTGAAAATTATGACAAATCAAGAAAATATGGCTAAAAAAGGGGGGGGACCCTAAACAGTAAAGAAGAGTAGAAACAGCCTTTTCTGGAGTCCTCTGAAGTATAACTATTTGCTATAAGTAATTGGGAAGTTGTCAGATGCACATTGATTCTAAGGAATGCCCAAACCCCAAACACCCATTGTTATCAAGTCGATTTTAACTCATGGTGACCTTATAGGACAAAGTGGAACTGCCCAATAGGGTTTCCAAGGCTATACTCTTTACAGAAGCAGACTATCACATATTTCTCCCATGAAGCAGGTGGTAGGTTCAAACCATTGACTTTAAGTTAGTAGCCAAGCACTTAACCACATGCCACCAGGGCTTCTTAAATAATGCCACATTTTGTTTATTTATTGCTTACTGAAATTTTAGTTAACCTGTGGAAGAAGCTGGAGCTGGAGCAACAGTATTGCCCTCTGAGTCCTACTGCTCTCCAGGAAGGAGTGCCCCATGCCTCCAGGTATGTTTCATTAGTCTCTAGAGAGGAGAGGTGGGACCAAGGTTACTTGAAGCTTAGGGCCCTGCAGGGGTTTTAGAGGCCCAATGTAGAGGTCACAGTGCAGTAGTTAAAACCAAACCGACAAATACTGGCTCTCATTGATACAGGAACAGAGTACACCCTAATCTTTGGAAACCCTGAGCAGTTTTAAGGCCACTCCTTGGAAATTGATGGGTTTGGTGCAAAGTCCATCTATATATGCTATGCACTCCTGACCCAGCAAATAGGACATACTCTCCCAAAGCCATACATAGTTTATATTTCCCCTGTACTGGAGTTCATTCTAGTTGTGATGTTCTTATGGGAATGGCCTTGACCATCTCTGTGAGAAAATTCCACTTATAGGTATGAGTGGTGAAGGTAATCCTGAGGGAGAATGTGGCATGGGTACCAGCAACTCTACCCCCATCACAAAGAGTGGTAAACACCAAGCACTGCAAATAGCCTGAAGGACAGAACAATCAGTGAAAATATTTTAGAACTGAAAAAGGTAAGTATCCTTCAAGAAGCCCACATTGTTTTTAATAGCCCTGTGTGGCCTATGAAGAAATCAGATGGGTTCTGGTTTATGATAGTGTACTATAGGGAACTTAAAGGTGGTTCTCTCCATCTACACTATGGTCTTGAACATAATGTCTTTGTTACAAGCTGTTAATAGAGACCTTGCTATGTTAGACCTGGATAATGTGTTCTTTAACCTCCCTCTAGCCCTTTATTCTCAGGAGCAGGTTGCCTTCATCTGGGAGGGGCAGTAATTGACATTCTTGGTGCTGCCCCAAGGATATTTTCACACAGCCCCACCACTTGTCATGGTATGAGTGCTAGGGACTTATATTCAGACATCATGTTAACTTCTGAAGATATTTCTCTATTACAGGGTTGTCTAGATGCTGTAATCACCCACTTACAGGGAAGAGGATGGGTTGTGAACTCCCAAAAGGTGCAGGGGCTGGGAATATTGGTAAAATTCCTAAAGATCATCTGGTCAGGTAAGAGCTGTGTTGGCTGAAGCCATAGTCAATAAGATACAAGCTTACTCCAGCCCTAGGATGCCAAAAGAAGTACAGGCCTTCATTGGTCTTTTGGGGTTTTAGAGGGTATTTATACCTCACTTAGCCCACTATTCACGACTATTCTATCATCTGGTTAAAAGAAGGGTGCCTCTTGGGACTGGGGCAAATAACAGCAGTAAGATTTTGAGAAAGCAAAAGTGTTGGTTATCTAAGTGAAAGCACTTGGTACAATCTGAGAAGGGTTGTCCTTCAGAATAGATGTAGGCAGCACCGAGAATGTCTTTGGTTAGGCTTTGTGGCAAGATCAGGATGGAACTAAAGTCCCCCTAGGGTTTTGGTCCCACTTGTGGAGGGGGACAGAGAACCAGTACAGTCCTATAGAGAAACAATTGTTGGTGGCCTTTAACACTCTCTGCCAAGTGGAGCCACTAACAGGGGAAGGAGGTATAACCCTTCACACCTCTTTACCCATTAATGGACAGATCAGTAGGCTGTTTTCCAGGCCATCATCAGATATCACCCAGGAAGCTATGCTGGCCAAGTATCCTGCATACATGCAACAATGCAATGCCCCTTCCACCAGTCTATTCTCCTAAGAGTTACAAGCTGTATTTAGTCCAGTGATAAATCAACATGACCTCCCAGCACAAGTTAGTATGCTGCCAGGGCCATTTCCCCTCTCCATGAAGAGAAGGGAAATCCTATTGCCAGTATATGCCTGGTACGAGGATGGCTCTAGCTGAGCCATGCCATCACTATGGATGGCAGTGGCTATACAAGCCTCCACTAATACCATCTGGTTTTAAACTGGCTTATGGCAAAGAAGTCAATGGGCCAAATTAAGGGCTGCATGGATGGCTATCACCCACAAGCTCTGGCCCTTAACCCTTTGTACAGATAGTTGGGCAGTAGGCTGTGGGTTAACTATATGCATTAGCCAAAGACATAAGAAGCAGTAGATGGTAATGGACAATGTTCTGTGGGGGAATCCCTGTGGCAGGACATCTGTGATTGCCTTCAAACCTCACACACTAACTTAACTGTTTTTCATATAGCAACTCTTCCACCTCTTTCTCCACCAGAGAACCAATAAGCAGATGCTATAGCATGAGGTATAATGGTGTATTCAAAAGGGGAAGCTGCCTACTGGATAGCCTTGGAGATCTGGAGTCCTGGTGTGGAGCCACCTTTGTTCACTAAGGCCCTAAAAAACCCCTACTTCCCACTGGGGGGCATAGAAAATGAATTGGTCCTCCCACTGCCAGGGACCTGCCTTGGTCAGGAGCCTCCTTTATAAACCACTTTACTATAGTTCTGGAGCTGCCAGCCTCATTCTTCAATTTCATGCAACTTGAGAGTTACTAGTCCATTTTGAGACAGGTTTCTTTTTATCAAGGGTGGATCGGGAGCTAATGAAGAAGTGACATGCCTTGACCAAAAGAATAATGGAGAGGATTCAGAAGGTCTGGTCAGCAAAAGAATCATTAAGGACAAGACCAGCTATGACAAGGAAGAACTGAGAGTAGGAAGATGCACCCTAAGTGAGGAGTGGAGATATTTGGGATGTCATGACAAAAGTTCATGGAAAACTATAGAGATTTTTGCCATGATTGGATGAACCGGTTAGGACCAATAAGAAAAGAAAAGGCTTGAAAACAAGGAATACTTGTGTGCATGGGCCTTCCAGAGCCAAAACTCATGGCTGTTGTGAAACCACAGGCTTGATCATCTTGCTCCCAAAGCCTTTGGGTGGATGTGGCCTGGGGAAGCAAGAGTCACACCCACTTCTGCTGGTACCTTCTCTGTGCAAGATCCTGCTGAAAATAACCACTCTATGTACTTTGGGATGTAGTTACTGTTAGCTATTGTCGAGTCAGCCTCAAATTCATGATGACCTCATGTACAACAGAACAAAATGCTGCTTGATCCTGTGTCATACCCTTGATTGACTAGAAATTGGATCATTGTGATCCAGGCTTTTCTTCCTAGTTTGTCTTAGTCTAGAAGCTCTGGTGAAACCTGTACAACATTATAGCAACATGCAAGCTTCCATTGACAGATGGGAGGTGGTTGTGCATGAGATATATTGGTCAAGGATTCAACCGGAGTTTCCACATGAAAGGCAAGAACTCCACCATTGAACCACCACCACTGTTCCTATGCTTTTGAGCAGTTTCCTATTTTTTTCTCCCTGCCTTATCTCTGGCAGGGTAAGACAGAAGGGTAAGACAGAAGGCATCAAGTGAAACTCAGAGCCTGAGAAATCTAGAGTAAGAAAACACTGTTGAAAGCATTGTATTTTATGGCATCACAGCTTGGATCCCAGGGCTCAGGGAGAGACAGAATTAACATCATAGGTAGAGAAAGCTTTAGCTTCCAGGACTGTCTTCTCTCCTCATTCTTTCTCTGTCTCATCCTAAATCATTCCATCCAAGATTCCAGTCCATGTTTTCATACTTATTCTTTTATATAAATACAACTTATCTTCATCTTTTAAGAAAGTTTGCGCAATGACTTCCTTGCTTCCACCTTTCATCTGTGCTTGAATTTCCATTTTCTCTTTTTCAGAATCCTTTTGATTGCTCCAGTCAGTACTTCTGGCTGCTCCTACTGCTAAAACAGCCTTCATGTGCAGTGTGTGTTGCTCAGCTGTTGAAAGAGTTTCTGGGTGGAAGGTTATCCAGCGCCTCCTCCACAGTCTTTCCCGCTCCGGGAAGTGTTCCAGCTCTGCAGGCATTTTCTTTTCACTTTCAATTCTCTTGGCTTGCTTTGCAAACACTTGCTGTAGCAGTAGAGAGATGCCATAAGCCATACCATTGGTCCTTCAAGGTTGGCTTTTGATCTTTCTCTACCTTTGATTTGCAGATTCTTGGGTGGTACAAGTGGTTTGTGCTCAACTGCTAACCTAAAGATTGGCAGTGAACCCACTCAGCAGCACCACAGAAGAAAGGCCCGGCAATCTGCTTCAGTGAAGATTACAGCCAAGAAAACCCTATGGTGCAATTCTACTCTGTAACAAATGGGGTCACTATAAGACATAGAGGGAGCTCTGGTAGCGTAGTGCCTAAGGCACTTGACTGCTAATGAGAAGCCTGGCAGTTCAAACCCATCAGCCACTCCTCGAAAGGAAGATGGGGCAATCTACTTCCATAGTAATACTGCCTCAGAAACCCAAGGAGGGGTCGCTATGAGTTGGTTCAGACTCGACAGCACATAACAAAAGCAACAATTTAAGATATAGACAGCTTGGTGGCAACTAAAAACACCACTTTTAATCCATCATCTGTAAAAATTTCACATGCTCTTGGCATTGCCATGGCTGAAAGCGATGCCTTGGCATTCAAGAATACCTTGTGACTCCTGTGACTCATACAGAGATGAGAATGTCTAATTCTATCATTACAAGGAAGGCAAAAGTACATAATTTCCCAAAAAATGGATTTGTTAGAAATAAAAGCCTGTTAACACAAAAAAGCTTAGCCTCAAAATGAAGAAAGTGAAGATATGAGAAAGCCTTCTGGAACCACAGAATTTCCTGTAGTTTCTTAATACCTGAAAGAATAACTTTGTTGTTGTTGTTGTTATTTGCCATCGAGTCGACCCCGACTCATAGCGACCCCTCCTTGGGTTTCCGAGGCAGTATCACTACGGAAGTAGGATTGCCCAACCTTCCTTCCGAGGAGTGGCTGGTGGAATAACTTTAGTAGAGATAAAAATAAAAATTGCCACATTAGGGGGAATACTCTACGTATAGTAGTTTTAAAACATGCATTTGTTCACACACAAGGGTATGAAACCTCTTGGGTTCTTCTTCTTACAATTACTTTCTATTTCACTCTAACTCAACAGCTGTAAATGGCTTTGGTAAATGGTGCTAGTACATTTCCATTAACATTAGCAAAATTTATGTCAACTGCACCGACAACAACTGTCAGCCTTGAAATACCCTAATCTTCTCTTGCACAGATACACATCTGTGTCACACCTACAGTTCCTCATATATCACAGTACCATTTGTCTATCTTGTTTCCATTTTGTTCTCCTCTGGACTTAGAAGACTCCGTGCTCATCAATCAGCTTTAGTGTCAACAAAGTGTATTCTGACTGGGTAAGTCTTCCTGTATTACCTCCTCCTCCAGCGCAACCATCTTTTAATTCTAGTGAATTCTGCTTTCAGAGAAGCTACATTTGTGTGCTGCAAAGATGGAAGATAAATTGGTTTGGAAACTGCACGATACTGAATAACTTTAGGGTAATGCCCACTATTCCATAAACAGATTTTTTTTTTCTTTTGAAACATATATGAGGGCTTATCCCATCAAGAATTATCACCCTAGGTTTACAGTTCTTCTGGAAGCCAAGAATCATGAACAGTCCTCAAGTAAGGATTTGTTCTAGAGACAGATCTCACCATCTGCCTGTCATATTGTAGAGGCTTGTATGTTGTGATGCTGGAAGCTATGCCACTGATATTTCAAATACCAACAGAGTCATTCATGGTGGACATGTTTCAGTGGTACTTCCAGACCAAAACAGGCTAAGAAAGGCTTGGGGAGCTACTTCCAAAAATCAGGCATCAAAAACCCTATGGATCACAACAGAAAGATATCCTATATAGGGGTAGAAGATGAACCCCCTAGATTGGAAAGCACTCAAAATACACAATGGCTGCAACAAAGAACTCAAACATGTTAACAATTGATAAGATGGCACAGGAGCAGGCCACATTTCATTCTGTTGTCCATAAGTTCACCATGAGTTGGAGCCAACTCGATGGCGACTATCAACAGGAGACTGACTGGGTACCCCTACTTTTGACCAGCTGAGAACTAAACTAGTGTTTTCACACCATTTTTGGAGCTTTTTATTCCAATATACATTTATAAAATACAAAATTAAGCTCTTTGATGTTGTGGTGATGTCAGATGTACATAAAAGTTTCTAAATGCTTGTTCTCACTTTCTGTGCTCTGTTGCAGGTGGATGACAACAGTTCATGGTGCACCCCAGGTCTATGGATCACACTTTGAGGTGCATAGTCTTTGCCTGGTGATCACAGTATTCTAAGACTCATCTTATGAAAACTACCATGTGATATAGGCTATGTACTCTCTTTTCCTAATGCAGCACAGTTTTAGACCCACAAAGAGGGAAATGATTTAAATTTGCTTTTAAAAGAGCAGGTGTTGAAAGCATCTGTCTTTGGTTGGAATCCTGAGTCACTGTGATCAAAACAATGTAGCACATTCAGGTGGGAAAAAGAAAACAAACTAACCTTCAAAAGAGCAAACAAATCCATTTGATGGTTACTCAGAATTAGGATAAGGAATCCCAACCAAAAATATGAATGAGTTAGGAAAAATGGAAAAATATCTTATCTAGAAGTTCACTCATTCATTCATTTACTCATCATGAGGTAAATATTTGAATTCCTCCCCTGTGCTCATCAGTGGTCTAAGTGCTGAAGTACAACAGGGAACGAGACCTACGAAGACAATATCTCATAGAGTGTGCTTAGACAGCCTGAAGATGGTATATTACAATTTTAGGAAAAAATGTGAGTTGGGCATTTAAAACAACAGACTTTTCCCCAGAAAGGACTCCTATATGGATTCCTAGCAGTAAAAGAGACTTATCTTTTAATTCGAGTGAACTAAAGAGATCTCTTTAAAAACTGAAAATGTTGCATGCTGAAGAAGCTCAAAAAAGTGCATAAAACTGAACCAGTCAGTTTTAATTAGGAAAAAGAATTTAAGGAGCTCTATTACTCTGGTAGCATAGTGGCTAAGACACTTGCCTGCTAACCAGACGGCTGGCTGTTCAAACCCACCAGCCACACCTCGGAAGGAAGGTTGGGCAATCCTACTTCCGTAGTGATGCTGCCTCGGAAACCCAAGGAGGGGTCGCTATGAGTCGGGTTTGACTCGACGGCACATAACAACAACATTACTCCAAGAGACTCAAAAGGCAATAGGAAAAGCAGGAAGTCAATTACAGAACCAGCTCCTTGCTGTTGAGTCATTTTCAACTCATTGCAACCCCATGTGTTACAGACTAGAACTGAGCTCTGTAAGGTTTTCTTAGCTCTGGTGGTGCAATAAGGAGTTCTGGTGGTGCATGGTGAAAGCAGTTCAAATGACTAAATGAAAGTTGGTGGTTCGAGTGCACCAGCTGTTCCGTGGTATAAAGATGTGGCAGTTGCTACTATAAAGATTACAGCATTGGAAACCCTACAGGGCAGTTGTAGTCTGTCCTATAGGGTCACTGTGATAGTTGGAGCTGTGTGTCAACTTGGCTGTACCATAATTCTGTGTGGTTTAAACAATTGTGATGTGGTTTGTTCCCATGATGGGATCAGAAGCGTATGTTTTGAGCAGCCAATCTGTTGAAAGGGAGTTTCCCTAAGGAAGTGGCCTGCTTCCAATATATTTATGGACATCCTGGGAAAAGAGACACTCTTCTGTGGATCAGGATCCTGTTGTGCTGCCTACAATTGTCCGTGAGCAAACAATCCACCATTTGGCTTGGAGATCTTGGATTTGTCATTTGTTGGAGTCAACAGATGGTATACTGCCTGCCAACCTTGAGCTCGTCAGCCCTTGCAGCTGTGTGAGTCAGTGAAAGCCTCCAGCTTGACATTTGGTCCAAGAACTTGGGACTCATGAGCTTCTATAAGTGTGTGAGCCATTTTCCTAAGATAAATTTCTCTTTCTCTATATGTATATGTAAGTTTACTGGTTTTGCTTCTCTAGAGAACCCAGCCTAACACAGTCACTATGTGTTGTACTCAACACAATGGCAATGGGTAGTGCAATGGTTAAGTACTTGGCTGCTAAAAGGTCGGTGGTATGATTCCACCTAGCATTTTTGTAAGAGAAGACCTGGTAATCTAGTCATGTAAAGATCACAGCCTAGAGAACACCATGGAGCAGTTCTACTTTGCTACATGGAGTCCTTGTGAGTCAAAAACAACTTGATGGCACCTAACAACAACACTCTTTATAGGACCAGTTGTTAGGCCTTTCTTCCAGGGCTCTGCAGGGTGCATTTGAACTACCAACCTTTCGGTTAGCAGCCAAGCACAACATTTGTAACACTTAGGATCCAGTTAAGGGGCATGAGGGGGGATGCTATAAAATAACTATGGAACAAAACATGTCCATGGACCAAAGGGACCCATCAGGAGGCTCAATGAGATCTTGTTTGGGTTTCCTTATTGGAGAAACTCACAGTTCCAAATTTTCCTTTGAAGGAAAAGGTCAGAGTTATTAGGGGGAAAAAAAAGTTTAAAAAAATCACAGGTTGTTCTCAAAACCAAAACTCAATTGCTAACAAGTCGATTTCAACTCATAGCAACCCCCCACTGGGTTTTCAAGGCTGTAAATCTTTACAGAAGCAGATGGCACCATCTTTCTTCCATGGAAAGGCTGGTGGGTATGAACTGCTGAGCTTTTATTTAGCAGCTAAATGCTACTACATTTACTACCACTACACCACCACAGATCCTTTTACAGGCTGCTCTAGAACTATAAAATGGGTATGAAAAGAAATCCTTAGGCCCTCACCTTACCCATCCAAGAGTTTCAGTTTAACTGAAGGATACAGTTATGGAAGTTTGGCCATCATCACAGGTAATTTGCAGGACTAAGTAGTCCCTGGCACTGACTGATTAGCAGAGAAGGGGCAAATTGTAAAAGTGACTTCCATCCATAAGAAAAACTCTTACTGATGCCCAGGAACTACAGTAAGTCAATCTGACAAGCAGGTGGGAGAAATGTTGAAGGAAGGAACATGAACACTCAAGGAAGAATAGCCTTCAAGGGAGAAGGACTGCCTGACTGGTTTGTCAGGTTCATTAAGCTGTTCTAACTATCCTTTTCAAGATACAAAGAGGATCTAGCATCTGATAAACATAGACTTACCCTAGCTAATCCCTGTCAGAGATAAAGTATCAAATTCTTTGTTATCCTGGTATCTTAGAGGCAAACTAGAATAAAAGTTCCATGACAACAAGGATTTTTGTCTGACTGGTTGTATGCACATAGCCATGTCTTTAACACCTAGAACAAAGCCTTGCATGCACTAGGTGCTTAGTGTTTCTTAAATGAATTAAACAGGTCTAGGGAGAGTCATGCAGGATCACTATGAGCAACTATAGGGCTGATAGGAGTCGGAATTGACTCAATGGCACTGTTTTTTTTTTTTTTTTTTGAGGGAGAGTCAAAAAAGAATGTTGGTGGCTAAATGGTTAAAGTGCTTGGGTGCTAACCAAAAGGTCAGCAGTTTGAACCTACCAGCCAATCCGTGGGAGAAAGATGTGGCAGTCTGCTTCCATAAAGTTGTATACAATGCATACATAAGAATCACCAAGGATCTGTAAGAATCACCTGGGGATCTTATTCAAATGTAGATTCTGATCCAGTATACTTGGAGTGGAAACACAAATTATCAGCAGGGAGTTGAACTGGAAAGATTGGGTTGGAACCCTGGCCTTAACAAGCCTTCCAAGTGATTCTGGTGCTCCCTGAAGTTTGAGCAGCCCTGTTATAGGAAACATGGTTTCTGAGCCCTAGGACACTTTGGTCTAGTGCTGGAGCCCAGTCCTGAAGGTTAAGGAATACTGGCCATATAATGTGCCCTAGTGCCCAGTGGAATCATCTTTGATGCTTATGTCCTTTACAGGAAAAGGGTACATGTGCTCATTGTTTGGATTGTGGGAAGCCTAATGTCCTCCCCATGATTTTTGTGAATTCCTGGAGTTTACAAGAGTATGTGAGCCTTAATGTCTCAAGTTGACTTCTGTGAGGAATTCTTACTTTTGTTCAGTTTAGGGACTGCCATACCTTTCCGTTGACCAAACATGGCTCTCAGTCATGTGTCCCTTACTTTCTACAAATTAACAAATAAGCCACCAACTGATCAACCAACTGGCCAAACAAACAAAACCAAAACTGACTCATTCAGGTGTTTGTGTGTAAGAAGCTGTTATTTGGAGATGGGGTGAGACTAAATAGTTAGCATCATAGCGATGCCAAGGACTTCAAACCCCATGTTAGATATCCCTATCTGTAAAATGCCTTTGAATGTTGCAGCAACTGGGATTCCAGCTTCATTGAAAGAAATCCTCTTTATTGTTCACTCCTTCTTTCCCCTACTCTTCTTCCCATTCTCACACTCAAATCCATGTTCATTTCTAGTGCAGAGCAGTTTAGTTGTCTTTTTTCCTAGTGTGATGTAACAACTCAATTCAAATATCACATTTTACCTCTAACTAGAGTCCCTGAGTGGTGGAAAAAATTACCATGCTTGGCTGCTAACTGTAAGATTGGAGGTTCAAATCTACTTGGAGGTGCCTCAGGAGAAAGGCTCAGCAATCTACTTCCCCAAAACCAGTCACTGAAAACTTCATGGTACACACTTCCACTCTAACACATATGGGCTCGCCATGAGTCAGAGGTGGCTCAACAGAACTGGTTTGATATTTTACCTGTGATTGACTGATTAATGTGTTTTTTAAAAAACTGATCATCTTCTCTGTAAAAGGAAGCAGCTCTCTTAATAATACACAGCACTGTACTTATATTCAACAAGCAAAGGCAGGGCTGACTAACTCATTAGGCACAATAAACCCTGGGCCTAGGGTCCATGATACTTTGCCCATGAAACCATTTACATTTTAATTTCTTTTAAAAGCAGAAGAAAAATAAATTAGTTTAATAATAAAACAAAACAAAACAAAAAACCAAACACTGCCATTGAGTCAAATTCAACTCATAGCAACCCTTCTTAGGTTTCCAAGGCAGTAACACTATGGAAGTAGATTGCCCAATCTTCTTTCTGAGGTGTGGCAGGTGGGTTTGAGCCGCCAGCCTTAATGAATACATAATAGTTAATCATGTCTGGATTTTACTCAGTTTTATACTGTGTTGGGGATCCCCAAGTCCACTCTCAGTTTCAGTGATCCATTAGACTGACTCACAGGGCTCAGAAATGCTGTTATACTCACCAAACTCACTGCTATCCGGTTGATTCTGACTCATAGATATTCTACAGGACAGAGTAGAGCTGCCCCATAGGATTTTCAAGGCTGTAAATCCTTATGGAGATAGACTGCCTCATCTTTCTCCCATGGAACAGCTGGTGCATTTGACTGCCAACTTTTAAAGTTAACAGCTGAATGTGTTAACCACTGCACCACCAGAGCTCCTTGTTATTTTCAAAGTTATCATTTATTACAGACTATAATCAGCAATGGGAAGAGGCATATAGAGCAGGGTCTTGGAGACACCAAACACAAACTTCCAGTTGTCCTCTCCTAGTGGAATTGTAGCAATGGAACTTAATTTTCCTGGCAACAATGTGTGACAACACGTATAATGTATTGCCAACCAGGGAAGTTCATCTGAGCCTTAGTGTCCAGGGTTTTCATTGGTGGCCAGCCAGTCACATAGACATAGAGACATGAATATTCAGTCTCCAGGACTTTGCCCACCCCCCTCAGAGGTGAAACAGATATAGCATGGCTCGGGGCCCTGGGGTAAACCAAAAGAGTCATTCATGGGTAAATTACATTGTGAGCTTCGGCCATGGTCCAAGACTTCACTTATAGAAAGACACTTTTACCAGGCAGAATATCCCAAGGGCACACAGGTTATTTCCCAGAAGTTGGCCAAGAACCAGTCCTTTCTTTGGGATGTGCAGAGTTTGAATACCTCATGCCTGATGAGTTAACCCTTTACCTTACATATACCAATTGAGTCCTAAAATATAATAATAATTTTTTTTTTTTTTTAGTGCAGGAAGAAGCCCACAAAGGCAAAAGTTCCTAGAACCCATGAAAGTTGTCATGTGGTCCTAAACAAAGAAGAGATGAAAACTAGTACATGGTGATGAGATGATGGGTGGTAGGGAGCACATGCTGACTACTTAGGACACAGTAGACTTTCAGCAAAAGTTTGTTGAATAAGTGAATAAATGGATGAATGAATGACTCTTATGCCTGTTTATCCTCAAAGAAGCTGCAAACACACCCTTATAGAGGACCAAACCAAACCCACTGCCACTGAGTCAATTATGATTCATAGTGATCCTATAAGACAGAATAAAACTGCCCTGTATGGTTTCCAAGGCAGAAGCAGACTACCACGTATTTATCCTTCAGAGCAGCTGATGAGTTCAAACTGCCAACTTCTTGGTTAACAGCCAAATGCCTTAGCCATTGCACCATCAGAGCTCCATACTTTACAGTATAGTGAGAACCAGGAACCTGGTGAAAATCGATGACAGCAAAATCCCCTGTTATTGTACTCAACTGGACATCAAAATTACTTTGATAGTAGAATTATGTTCCATTTCAGAAAGACTCAATCTTCAGACCCAGACAGTCCAAGGCAGTGTGTATCAAAGGGTTTATTATTCTAAGAGATGGATGATAAATATACTTTTTTCCCCCAATGAGGAAAATGGAAATGGCCATTAACTCAAAGGCGATGGTAAGTATTTATGTTTTAGCATTAGATGGCTGGGATGTTTTCTGCTCTTTTTGGTGGAGGGAAGAAAGTGTCAGCTGTGTATATGACTGAGAGAGAACTCCAGCTCAGTTGTTGCTTTTCCTACAGAGATCACTGTATATTTTAAGAAGAGGTTTGGGAAATTGCCTTTTGAAATTTAGGAGAAGGGGAACAATTGAAGGGAATGTTCATGTGGAAGACTGTAGAAACAGATGAGAAAGGGATAGTAGGGTGATACTATAGTACTACTACTATATTATCTATAGTAAGTATAGTATCTACTATAGTATAGTATCTATAAATACTATAGTATCTACTATAGTATAATACTACCATAGATAATAGGGTGATATCTCCACCCCTACTTGCATATTAACCCACTCTGGAAATACTGGAATACCTCACCCTGGTATGAACTCTGACATAGGCAGGACTGTGGCATCCAGAAGGCACCTATAGGCAGCTTGCAGAACATTGGTATTGGCAAGAGGAAGAGCAGGTGCTCTGTAGTTTGGGATGCAGTATTTTGAGGAGTTCTAAAAATAGCTGGAGAAGGATGTGCTTTGCAAGGTTCAGCAATCACACCAGTGAGGCTCAAGTGCTCGAGCCATTGTAATAAATAAAGAAATAACTATGGCCTCATTACATTTTAAGAGCATGCCTAGTAAGTTAGACTAAATATGCCCCTTAGAGCAGAATTCCTGCTAAGGGAGAAGTTTAGTTATATAAGGCCCTCTTAATTTCCCAAATGGAAATATAAGGCAGCCTACATAGCCTCGGGGAAAAGGTTTAACTGACATTTGTGGTCAGTCTGTGATGAGAATCCTGGGCTACTGGTGAATAAGAGAGTGAAGTTGCATAGGGCCTAAGGATGTCTCAGAATAGAAAGAGATTTAATACCCAATGATTTCCTTTGGAGATCAGTGTTACAAGAAACTCTTTAATGTACTGCAATGATTCTGTTGATGGGAAGAGATCCCAAAGAAACTGTAGGCCAGAGGAAAGTCTGGACTGGTGACCTGGCTCAATAGAAAAGCCTGAGGGATTTCAGGGAAGGGCTGGCTCTGACATAGTATGTGATCGTAACTGGAAGTCCTTCAGAAACCAGGCACTCTGAAATGGTGCTATTAGGTGCATGATAATGGATGAATAATAAGAATTAAGAGGTATCAGTCTCTTCAGCAAAAGATGTTGGGACAGTTGGATATCTACATGCAAATGAATTAAGTTGAACCTGTACCTCATGCCATGTATGAACATTAACTCAAAATGAATAAATGACCTAAGATAGAAGAACTAATACCATAAAACACTTAGAAGAAAACACAGGAGTAAAATTTCAAGATATATTTTTGACAATGGATTCTTAGGTATAATACCAAAAGCATGAACAATTAAAGAAAAAAGGGATAAATTGGACTTCATCAAAATTATAATGGGTGGAGAGTGGAATTCAGAGGTATGGGATTTCTTTTTGAGGTAATAGAAATATTCTTGAGTTACATAGTGGTGACAGTTGCACAACATTGTGAATAAACTAAAAACCATTGAACCTATACTTTGAAATGGTTTAATGTAATGAATTTAATCTTAATTAAGAACAACACAAAAACATTGTGAGGCCTTAAAGGGTTGTAAGCAAATCTGAATATTTCAGTCATCTGGTCATAGCTGGAGGATGGCTTGTCAAGAGTGGCTGTGCAGAGGTAGGGTAACTGGCAATCAGAGTAGCCCAGGTGTGGACCAGGACCACAAGTAAGGCTAACTTAGCCATTAGGCTCAGCAGGCACAGTGCCTGGGGCTGAGGTTACTTTTAAATAACACATGAAAATATTTTCATTTTAATTTCTTTTAAAATCAGAAAGAAAAAAATGAATATAGTAAATATAGCAATGATGAATATATAATAATGAACCTGGCTTACATTACACTTGTCTTTATACCAACAAAGAAATAAAACCTACATATATACATTTTAATGGAGGAAGGATCTCATGAAGGCAAAATACCTAGGGCCCGTAAAAGTCATAATATGACCCTGGCCATGGTAGCAAGACATAATGAAGTAGATGAATTTGAGATATATTTAGAAGGTAAAGATGGAGGGTTTTGGTGGTTGGTTATTATGCTCGGACATGGGGATCCTCTGGCTGGTGGATGCTGGTTGATTGCCAAGTTGGAGTGTATTATGGGAAGACTAGATTTGGTGAAATGATGATTAACTCAGTATTAGATTTGTTGAGTCTTAATGGTTCATGGGAATTTGAAGTTATAAACAGACAGTCCATGTATACACCAGAGTCAATGGGTGGTATAAATTGTTAACACGTTCAACTGCTAACCAAAACGTTGGTAGTTCAAGTCCACACAGAGGCACTTCAGAAGAAGATCTGGTGATATACTTCTGAAAAATCAGACATTGAAAACCCTATGGACACAGTTCTACTTTGACACATATGGGGTTGCCATGAGTCATAATTGACCACAGCAATTGGTTTTTATGTATATACCAAACTACTGTTATATTAGCAAAGTTTTCATTTGGTCTCTGCTAACTGGGACATTAACATTGTTTCACCAAAAAGAAGATTCCTTTGAATTTTACCTCTTTTACTTACATTATAGTAATTTGAGTTCTGGGCCCTAACTGGAAAGCTCTGAACAACTGTCATTCTTTTGCTGAAATGTGCAAACTATATCAGTGGTCATTCCTTTTTGCAAGATGGAGAAAGCATTAAATGGTTTAAAAAATTAAATGCAAAAGAAAAACAGTTATCTACCCATCTCTTTGCACACTGAGACAGATAATATAATGAATGCTGAAGCATAAACAACAAATTATATTAAACAAGCCATGCTATGTACATTTCCATTGGAAACACACTAGAAAGTAAAATTCAACAGCTGCCAAATGTACTAAATGATGAGATCAGGATGAAATGAATGTCTTTTTGAAGCTCTCCAAAAGGTTTTTACAACTGGAGCATTAAAAAAACAGAGATATAATATGCACTTGATGACAACCTTAAAACATCTAAGTATCTTTTGACAACATCCCTAGCTCATGTTTTACGAAATCTTTTGTTTCTTCAATTCCATCCATGCGACAGATTTTGTAAATTAAAGAGAAACCAATGTCTTCTGAAAAAGACTCATATATGAAAAAAAAAAAAAAAAAGACATAGCATCCCATTTGGTCTTTTGTTATAAAATAAAACCTGACCCCAACATATCATAATAAAAGATCAGTTGAATGAGATTAGATGTTCTATCCTGAGGAATGCACAAGTCATCGTTTTGATAATTTCTCCTTCCTGAAACACCAGCAAAAGTATGTCTTTTGTAAAATTAACTTTATGCTCAGAACCTTTTACCTTTAAATTTCTTCCTGACAATTATGACTTTTCTGGATCAACCAGAGCCATAAAATCTATGTACATTGAGCTCTAACTGTCTCTTTTATTCTGTTTGACTCTGATGCCTGGGGTAATGGTCAGGCCAAAAACAATTAAGCAGAATGTAGGTCAGATCACCAAGTGATAAATTTACACATTCCCTTGGATCCTCTCTCTGAAGTTTCTGAGGCTAACACTATGGCAGGTGCTATTTTGAGCAAAGATGAAAGAAAATGATCTTCAAAGAGCAGGACTGCACAATGCCCACATTTAGAGACCATGGGATAGGAGTCCTGCAGGAAGGGGCTCTTAGCTTCAAGAGGAACCTGCTGTCCTAGAGGTAGCCAGGGAATGAAGAGGCTACATCTGGCAATGCATTTCTTTTAAAAATAGGAGGCAGAAAATGTGGAATAGAAGAAACTGGGAGAAAGAGTTTCTCTGTTTTGTGGAAAGAGCACTGCTTTGGAAGTCACAACCCAGGATTTTAATCTTTGTTAAACAACAACTAAACCAGTTGCTCTCAAATCAGTTCTGACTTGTGGTGTGGTAGTTAAGGTTGTGTGTGTTAACTTGGCTGGACCGTGGTTTTTAGTGGCTTGGCAGCTGGATACAGTTATTCCCTTTGATAAGATTGTAATCATCTCCATGGTAGAATCTGCTGTGAGCAGCAAAATACTTCAAGGGAAGTTACCTTCAGGGTATGGCCTGCTTCTAGTATATATAGAGAAGCTTTGGGAAAAGTCACTAGCTTTCTGACACATTTTGGATCCTACATTTGTCTGAGTCTTCATCTCCAGTTCCTGGACTTGAACCAGTGGCTTGGGATTTTGCTGTTTTACCTGCCAATCTTGGGTTTGTCAGCCTCAGCAGCCAGCAGTTGTATGTGTTAGGAGATGCCTCCAGCTCCAGTGGGCCTGGAAAAAGAGGCAGAGCTGAAGCCCAAGATCAAGGAGACTTCACCTAGCCCCTAGATCCAGCTCTCTAAATTCAGACTTCGAGTTTCCTAAATTGTAAGAGAATAAGCCTTTGTTAAAGCTATCCACTTTTAATACTTCTATTAAAGCAGCTGTAGAGAACTAGGACACATGGCAACCCCATATGTGTCAGAGTAGAACTGAACTCCACAGAGTTTTCAAAGCTGTGATCATTTGGAAGCGGATCACCAGACCTTTCTTCTGAGGTACCTCAGAGTAGGTTTGAATCACCAACCTTTCAGTTAATAATAGAGCTCTCAGTTGTGCAAAAAAGAAACAAAAACCCTGTTGTCATGGAATCAATTCCAATTTATGACAATTCTACATATTTCAGAGTAGAATTGTCCTCCATAGGGTTTTCAATGACTAATTTTTTGGAAGTAGATCACCAGGCCTTTCTTCCATGGGGTAGCTGGGTGGGTTTGAACCACCAATCTTTCAGTTAGTAGCCAAGAGCAAACAGTTTGAGGCACCAAGGGACCTTAGGTCAGTAAAAACTTGTGGATATGTGGCAAACATTTTGCTTCTCTGGAGTTCAGTTTCCTCATCTGTATATGAAGGTATCAATCTATCCCTTTGGTCTGCTTCATAGTTTCCATGAAGATCCTAATGGTCCAATAATCTATTGTTGTTTAATCTACTTCTTTTTATTTTGTGTTTATTTTTTCAGATTGGTAATTTTATTTTCTTACCTAGTGTGGTAGGCAGAATATGGTCCTCCAAAGATGTCTGTGTCCTAATCCCTGGAACCAGTAAATATGTTACCTACATGGCAAGTGGTGATTTGCAGAATGGGTTAAGTTAAAGATCTTGAGATAGAGAGTTTACTCTAGATTATCCTGGTGGGCCCAATATAACCACAAAGGTATTTATAAGAAGACAGTAGGAGGGTCAGATTAGAGAGAGAAAGAGATTTGAAGATGCTGTGCTGCTGGCCATGCAATCAAGTTGCATTGATAATTACTGGTGATTGAAATGCTAAAACAGGTCATAAAGAAGGATCAGTAGTTGGAAAATATGGCCTGGGTGATACAAATGATGGTGGAAATCGCTTGATGATAGAATTTTGCAAGAACAATGACTTATTCAGTCCAAATACCTTTTTCTCAACAACATAAACAGTAATTATACTCATGGATCTCACTGGATGAACTGCACAGATAGACTGCATCTGTGGAAAGAAATGATGGAGAAGCTCAATATTAGCATTAGAACAAGACCAGGGGTTGACTGTGGAACACAGATTTTCAATCATTCATATGCAAGTTCAAATTGAAGCTGAAGAAAATGAAAACAAGTCCATAAGAGACAAAATATGACCTTGAGTATTTCCTACTTGAATTTAGAGACCATCTGAAGAGTAGATTTGATGCATGGAACACCAATGACCAAATACCAGTTATTTTGTGGGATGACACAAAGGAAATCACATATGAAGAAACCAAAAGGTTCTTAGAATACAGGAAAGAAAGGAAAGACCAAAACGGGTGTCAGAAGAGACTCTGAAATTTGCTCTTGAACATAGAGTAGCTAAAGTGAAAGGCAGAAATGATGAAGTAAAAAAGCTGAACAGAAGATTTCAAAGGTCAGCTTAAGAAGACAAAAAAAAAAAAAATATATATATATATAATGAAATGTGCAAAGATTTGAGTTAGAAAATCAAAAGGGAAGAGCACACTCAGCATTTCTCAAGCTAAAAGAACTGAGGAAAAAAATTCAAGCCTCAAGGTACAGTATTGAAGGATTCTATGGGCAAAATGTTGAATGATACAGGATGCCTCAAAAGAGATGGATGGAATAAAGATAGTCACTGTACCAAAAAGAGGTGGATGAAGTTCAACCATTTCAGGAGGATCAGGAATCTATAACAGTGAAGGAAGAAGACCAAGTGTGGTAGTTAAGTTTGTGTGTCAACTTGGCTGGGCCTGGTTGAGTGGTTGGGCAGCTGGATGTAATTATTCCCCACGGTGAGACTGGTAATTAACTTGATGGTGGAAACTATTGGATCAGCTGAGTAGCTGCCTTAGGGATGTGGTCTGTTTCCTGTATATAAGCAGTAGCTTTGAGAATGGTCTGTAGCTAATGGAATGCTTGAACCCTGCATGTAGCTACGTCATTGTTCAGCAGCCTGCCATGCTCTACCTACCTTGAGACTTTCAGTGGACTTGAATCAATGGCCTGCCACATCATTTGGTAACATTGGGACTGTGTCTTTTCACTTGTCGACCTTGAGTTTTTCAGCCTCAGCAGCAGCAGCTGTATGAATGAAGAAAAGCCTCTAGCTCCAGTGGGCCAAGAGCAGGAGGCAAAGCTAAAGCCCAAGGTTGAGGGGCTTTCACCCAGCCCATAGAGCCTGGCACTTTGGACTCAGATTTAAAGACTCCAAAATTGTAGGAGAATAAACTCCTATCTGTTCAAGCCATCTCGTTTGTGGTATAGTCCTATCAGAGTAGCACGAGGTAACAAAAACAAGTTACACTGAAGACACTGGCAAAAAAACAGGGCTCCAAAAATTTTACATGTCTTATCTTATGTTTTACTTATATTTTATTAACTATGCAAAAGCATTTCATTGTGTGGATCATAAAAAATTATGGGTAATATTGAGAAGAATTAGAATTTCAGAACACTTAATTGTACTCATGAGGAACCTATACATAGACCAGGAGACTGTCGTTCTAGCAGAACAAGGTCACACTGCATGGTTTAAAATCAAGAAGGGTTGTATCCTTTCACCATACTTATTCAATCTATATGCTGAGCAAATAATGCAAGAAGCTGGACTATATGAAGAAGAACATGGCATCAAGATTGGAGGAAGAATCATTAACAACCTGAGGTATGCTGACAACACAACTTTTCTTGGTGAGAGTGAGGATGACTTGAACCACTTACTGATGAAGATTAAAGACTACAGTCTGAAGGATGGATTATACTTCAACATAAAGAAAATGAAAATTCCTCACCACTGGACCGATTAGCAGCATCATGATAAATGGAGAAAAGATTGAAGTTGTCAAAGACTTCACATTGCTTGGTTCTACAATTGACGCCAATGGAAGCAGCAGTCGGGACATCAGATAACATATGTTGTTGTTGCTATATGCCGTCGAGTCGAACCCGACTCATAGCGACCCCTCCTTGGGTTGCTGAGGCAGTATCACTATGGAACTAGATTGCCCAACCTTCCTTCCGAGGAGTGGCTGATGGGTTTGAACCGCTAGCTTTCTGGTTAGCAGTCAAGTGCCTTAGGCACCATGCTACCAGAGCTCCCCAGATAACATATAGCACTGGGAAAACTGGCTACAAAGGACCTCTTTTAAGTGCTGAAAAGCAAAGATATCTCCTTGAGGACTAGGTGTGCCTGATACAAGCCATGGTATTTTCAGTTGCCTCATATGCATGTGAGAGGTGGACAATGAATAAGGAAGACTGAAGACAAGTTGATGCTTTTGAGTTGTGGTGCTGGGGAAGAATGCTGAGAGTACCATGAACTGCTAACAGATCTAACAAATCTGTCCTCGAAGAAGTGTAGCTGGAATGTTTCTTGGAAGCTAGAATGGCCAGACTTTGTCTCACCTACTTTAGTCATGTTGTCAGAAGAGACCATTCCCTGGATAAGGATGCCATGCTTGGTGAGGTAGAGGGTCGGCAAAAGAGGGGAAGGCCCTCAACAAGATGGATTGACCCAGTGGCTATGGCAATGGGCTCAAGTATAGCAAGGATTGTGGAGCTGGTGTAGGATTGGGCAGTGTTTTGTTCAGCTGTGCATAGGGTCTCTATGAGTTGGAGATGACTCGATGGTACCTAACAACCACAACAACAAGAATTTATGGACAACCAATTGAAATATTTCAAGAAATGAATTCAATCCTGGAGGTGTTCACTTGTCTATGACAAGAAATTTGGAAGACAACTACCTGGCCAACTGACTGGAAGAATTCCATATTCACACCCTTTCCCAAACAAAGCTGATCCAACAAAATGCTGAAATTATCAAACAACATCATTAATATCACATTCAAGTACATTTTTGTTGAAGGTAATTAAAAAATAGTTGTAGCAGTACATTGACAAGGAACTGCCAGAAAATCAAACCAGATTCAGAAGAGGACATGGAATAAGAGATATCTTTGTTAATATCAGATGGATCTTGGCTAACAGCAGAGAATAACAGAAAGATGTTTACCTGTGTTTTATTAACTATGCAAAGACATTAGACTGTGTGGATCATAACAGATTATGCATAACATTGGGGAAAATGGGAACTCCAGAACACTTCATTATGCTCATGAGGAACCTGTACATCACAGACCAACAGGTAGTCATTCAAACAGAAAAAGGAGATACTGCATGGTTTAAAATCATATTTATTCACTTTGTATGCTGAGCAAATACTCTGAGCAGCTAGACTAAGTAGAGAAGAACATGGTATCAGGATTGGAGGAAGACTCATTAACAACCTGTGATATGCAGATGATGAAACTTTGCTTGCTTAAAGTGGAGAGGACTTGAAGAACCACAAAGACTATAGCCTTCATTATGGATGACACTTCTACATGAAGAAAACAAAACTCCTCACACTTGGACCAATAAGCAACATCATGATAAATGGAGAAAAGGTTGAAGTTGTCAAGGATTTCATTTCACTTGGATCCATAATCAATGTCCAGGGAGGTAGCAGTCAAGAAATTAAATGATGTATTGCATTAAGCAAATGTGCTGCAAAAGATCTCATTAAACTGTTAAAAAGCAAAAATGTCACTTTGAAGACTAAGGTGCACCTGACCTAAGCCATGGTAGTTTCAATCACCTCATCTGCCTACAAAAGCTGGATAATGAATCAGGAAGACTGAAGAAGTCTTTCAATCATGGTGTTGGCAAAGAATATTAAATATATCATGGACTGCCAGAAGAGTGAACAAATCTTTCTTGGAAGAATACTCCTTAGAAGCAGAGATGGTAAGACTTGGTCACACATAGTTTAGACAAGTTATCAAGAAAGACAAGTCCCTAGAGAAGGATATCATGCTTGGTAAAATAGAGGGTCAGTGAAAAAGAGAAAGACCCTCAAATGATATGGATTGACACAGTGGCTGCAACAATAGGCTCAAACATAGCAATGATTTTGAGGAAGGTGCATGATCAGGCAGTGTTTCATTCTGTTGTACATAGGCTTGCTATGAGTTGGAACAGACTCAATGGCACCTAACAACAACAGCGACGACATGCTGCTGGCTTAGAAAATGGAGGAAGGGGCCACAACCAATCAGGTGGCTTCTATTAACTGAACAATGCAAACAGATTCACCCTTAGAGCCCCTAGAAGAAAGCTTGTTGTTGTTGTTATGTGCCATCGAGTCAGACCCAACTCATAGTGACCCCTCCTTGGGTTTCTGAGGTTGTATCACTATGGAAGTAGATTGCCCAACCTTCCTTCCAAGAAGTGGCTGGTGGGTTTGAACTGCCAGCCTTCTGGTTACCAGTCAAGTGCTTTAGGCACTATGCTACCAGAGCTCCCAAGGAATAAATAATAATAATAAGTGGTTTTATTCTTACCTACTGAGGCCAGGTTGCTCAAGGTTTCCATTATGACATCTCTGTACAGTTTCCTCTGATCAAGATGCAGGAAATGCCACTCTTCCTTGGTAAATGCCACAGCCACCTCCTCAATGACCACTGAGGTCATTTTCTGGCTCTTCCTTCTGCAGGCCTAAGGAAGCTTGGCTGACCAATTTTGGACTTTGGACTTAAGAACTGAAATTGATAGATTTATGTTGTTTTAAGCCACTACATTTGTGGTAATTTATTATAGCAGCACTGGGAACTAATACCCTTAGATTATAAGAACTTCAGTTTCTGTATCCTTCCTTCTGGTTGTTGTTATTAGTTGCCATCAAATTGACTCCAACTCATGGTGACACCATGTTAAACAGAATGAAATACTGCCCAACCTTGCTCCATCTTTAAGATGGTTGGCATATTTGAGCCCATTTTTGTAGCCACTGTGTACTTTGAGTGCCTTCAGCTCAGAAGGCTTGTCTTCCAGCACTATATTGGACAATGTTGTGTTGTGATCCATAGAATTTTCCTTGGCTGATTTTCAGAAATAGACTTCCAGGCTTTTCTTCCTAGTTTGCTTAATTTGAAGGGTCCAGTGAACCCGGTGGGAACTCTGGTAGCATAGAGCCTAAGGCACTTGACTGCTAACCAGAAGGCTGATGGTTCAAACCCACCAGCCACTTCTCAGAAGGAAGGTTGGGGCAATCTACTTCCATAGTGATATCACCTCAGAAACCCAAGGAAGGGTCGCTATGAGTCGGGTCTGACTCGATGGCACATAACAACAAGAACAACAGCAGTGAACCCTGTCCACCGTGCTGGACTAATATTCTGCTGGTATTTGAAATACTAGTGGCATAGTTTCCAGTATCACAGCAACACAGAAACCACCACAGAACGACAAACTGACAGACAGATGGTGGTCTGATCTGATAGGGTGGTTAAATAGCACAGTAGAAGTTTGGCAAGCTGTAGTTCATCCATCCCCGTGAAAAATCATTCATTTGCAGGGGAGATGGGAAACCACTGAGGAAGATCATCAGTGGACAGTGGAGGAGAGAGAACCTCTGAAGTGGCACTCAGCCAGAGAAGAAATCTTTTTTTCCACCTAAAGACAGGGAAGTCTATAAAAACTACTTCTCTCTGGTAGTGTACTGGTTAAGGCATTTGGCTGCTAACCAGAAGTTTGGCAGTTCAAACCCACCAGCTGCTCTGCAGAAGAAAAATGGGGCATTTGGCTTCCATAAAGATTTAGTCTTGGAAACCCAATGGGGGTTGCTATGACTTGGAATCCACTCGAAGGCAGTGAGTTTTGTTTTGTTTGTTTTGTCTCTATGCATTCTATATTTCATATAAGTGGAATTATATACATTTGTCCTTTTATGACTGACTTATTTCATTAAGCATAACTAGCTCAATCTTTGTATAAAGGTCTGAATTTATTCCATTCCTTGTTTAATATTCTTAACAATGTAGACCCAAATAATGTTTTTTGTCTCCATGATGATGCCGTAATTAGATTAAAAAGAAATGAACCAGAACCAAACCCTTTGCTGTTGAGTCCAACTCATAGCAACCCTATAAGACAAAGTAGAGCTGCTCCATAGGGTTTCCAAGGCCTAATCTTTACAGAAACAGACTGCCACATCTTCCTCCCACACAGTGCCTGGTGGGTTCAAACCTGGCACCTTTCAGTTAGCAGCCAAATGCTTAACTACTGAACCACAAGGGTTAGATAGATGAGGTAAAATGGCATCTAAAGAGGGATTGTGACTTTTTTTTTTTTTTTTTGGTCAGGCTAGAAGGTTCAGCCAAGGTTACATCCAAAACTTGAGTAGAATACTGTATGACAGGGGGTGGGGTGTTCACTGCAGAGGGATGGTAATTAAAATAAAATCCTAAGTGAGTGTCAGGTTGTAGTGAGGGAAACAATCCAATATTGGGGTCATGCCCAAGTGGGCTGTGTGAGGACAGGAAGCCAAGCAAGGAAGTGAGCCAATAAGAAGAGAGTTTTGAAGTACATGTTGGACAGTGGTCCTTGGCTAATGGATAGACAATTGGACCAGTATTTGTTTTGATGCCCATGTCACAATTGAGTAGGCTGGGAATACTAAGGAGGCTCAGCAGAGGAGACAAATTAATTTTTGGTTTAGTCCATCAACACATACACTAAGCATATATGTTGTTGTTGTTGTTATGTGCCATTGAGTCAAACCCGACTCATAGCGACCCCTCCTTGGGTTTCCGAGGCAGTATCACTACGGAAGTAGGATTGCCCAACCTTCCTTCTGAGGAGTGGCTGGTGGGTTTGAACCGCCAGCCGTCTAGTTAGCAGGCAAGTGTCTTAGCCACTATGCTACCAGAGCTCCCCAAGCATATATAGGGGTTCAATAATGATTTGTTGATCAATAATGCTTTTGCATTAAGTTGGAAGTTGGCTCATGTCCATCTGATTTGCTTTGAGATGTCCAGAGCAAAGGCCCAAGAAAGAACTCTAGCCAAGGTGCTGTTGAGGCCCATGTGGCATCATTGCATTAAGTGAAAAGCAGTCATGTCCATCAGTTACAGCTGCCAAAGGGACATTTAATGGTGTCAGACAGAAACTTTTATGGCTTATAGCATTCACAAATCTCCCCAGTTAGAGGATCTCCTCATAGCTCCAGCTCTAGGAAGGAAGCCTTCACACCTGCCATGTCCTGCATTGCTCCAGTATACTGAGGAACATACCCCAGAGAAAGGAAGACCAACCAAGAAAAGTAGGATTGGCCACACACACTTTTGATAGAAAGGAACTGTCACATGTTAAAGGTACCCTTGGCCAAGAGTATTGGAAGGAAGCAGAGATTTCTGGAAAATAAAATGATATTGACTCAATGTTTGAAAGCACTTAGTAAAAGAGCTTAAGTAAAGATTTCTTGTTGTTATTAGCTGCTGTTGATTCAGCCCCTGACTTATAATGACTCCATGTGAAACAGAATGAAATGCTCTCTTAGACTGGAAGCTCTGTTAAACCACTACAGATTGTTGGTAGCTGCAAATGAGTTACATTGGTAGGGAATTGAACTCGAATTTCCCACAAAGAAGGTGAAAATTCTACCACTGAGCCACCAATGTCCCCAAGCAAAGATTTAGACTTGTTAATAAGAGATGTGATTGAAGGAGACATTCTACAATAGGACAAGAATGGCATGGGACTTTGGAATATCCACATAGCCACTTGGTTTTCTCTAAGACAACCAGAAGAAGAATGTCAAAATCTGCTCTACTTGCTTAAATTCCATTGTATACAAATATACACAACAAATTATATCATTCTTACCACTTATGTCTTTGTTAATTGACCAATTTTGTTGGCTTCATAAAGTCCCAAGTAAAAGAATACTTTCTGGTGTGAATACATATAGATAGTATTCCAGGAGGACAATATTAGGTATATAGCATTCTCAGGGAAGCAGAATGTGATGAAGCACTAAAGCTGGGTACCCAGAGAACTTGGGTTCATATGTTGCACCTGCCACTTTACAGCTTTTTAAGGCTAGACAGTTATGTCACTTCTCTAGGCTTCAGTTTTCTCATTATTAAGATGCAGTAAAAATAGGAATGGAAATATTGGGTCATATGGAAACAGTTTGAAGAACTGTCAAATTGTTTTCCAAAGGGGGCTGCACTATTTTACTTCTACCAACTATAAGAGTTCCATTTTCTCCACATCTTCATCAACACATGTCTTCTTGATTATAACCATCTGTTATGGGTTGGATTGTGCCCCCAGAAGATATGTTGAAGTCCTAACCCCTGATATCTGTGAATGCAACTTTTCTGGGAAATAGGATCTTTGCAGATGTCATCAAGTTAAGATGAAGTCATTAAGGTGGGTTCTAATCCAATATGACTGGGGTTCTTATCAAATGAGGAGAAGAGATACAGACACACAGGAAGACAGAGGGATGATGGAGGCAGAGATTGGAGTCATGCATCCACAAGGCAAAGAACATCAAGTATTGTCAGCCTTCACCAGAAGCTAGGAAGAGGCAAAGAATGATTCATCCCTAGATCCTTCAGAAGGAGGATGGTTCTGCCAACACCTTCACTTCAGACTTCTGGGCTCCAGAACTGTGATAGAATAAATTTCTATTGTTTTCAGCCACCTAGTTTATGATACTTTGCTAAGACGGATTTAGGAATCTAATACAAACTCCATCTAGGACTTTTATGAGGGAAAAAGTAGCTGATGTATATAAAATTCTAAACAAAGTAAGTGGCCAGCATAGAATAAACATTCAGTATATACTTATTATTATTAATAATTAGTCTCAACATGAAATATTTCTGCCTGGCAATGTTACCTGTGATAATCAGATAACCATAAGAAGTTGTAAGTTCAAATCACATCCAAGAGCCACTGCTTTGTGGAAGCCTTTTACTTGATACCGATGCCATTACTACTGTTTTGGTTATCTAGTGACACTCTGACAGGAATATACCACAAATGGAATGGCTTTAACAAACAGGAGTTTATTCTCTTACAGTTTGGAGACGTTAAGTCTAAATTCAAAGTGCCAAGCTCTAGGGGCTGGGTGAAAGCCCCTCAACCTTGAACTTTAGCTTTGCCTCCTGTTCCTAGCCCACTGGAGTTGGAGGCTTTTCTTCACTCAGACAGCTGCTGGCTGCTGAGGTTGACAAACCCAAGGTTGGCAAGTGAAAAGGCACAGTCCCAATGTTCCCAAACAACATGGCAGGCCACTAATTCAAGTCCATTGAAAGTCCCAAGATCAGCAGAGTACAGCAGGCTGCTGAACAATGATTCGGCTATGTGCAAGGTTCAAACATGCCATAAGCTAGAGACCATTCTCAAAGCTCCTTCTTTTTTTTTTTATTTTTTTTTTTATTAGGATTTGGGTGAAGATTTACAGAGTAAATTCACTTTTCATACAGCAGTTCACATATACTTTGTCTCATGTCATTGAC
>NW_006921599.1:8932617-8939141 GCF_000298275.1 Orycteropus afer afer
TGTAGTTGTCCTCACTTGCCAATTGATGTCTCTGGTTCCCTGTTTACAATCTTGTAAGCTCATTTTACTTTGGATATATCCATAGCTGTGGTTTCTGGGTTATGTCATCTTGTGTATTAATGGTTGGTTGTTATTTGCTATTTTTGGTTCTCTGTTCAAAGGACTTCCTTTAGCATGGCTTGTAAGTTTGGTCTGTTTTTAACAAATTCCCTTAGTTTCTGCTTATCTGCTTAGTTTCTGTGTTTTCTTTGGTCTGTCTCTCAGTCCTTTGAAGATACCTAAAGATAATTCTTTTGAATTCCTTATCAGAGAGTTCTAATGCTGCTTCTTCCTCTGGGGTGTGTTCTGGGTCTGTATCCTGCTCCCTTGTTTCTACCACTTTATCCTGCTTCTTTGTGTGGACTCCGGTGGTCTGTTGTCTCCAAGATCATGGCATTGTTGTATTTAGATCTCTGTTAACTGTTTGTGAAGAGCAACCAAGGGTGATTCAGACCCTTTTTTGGTGGTTTTTTATCATTGGCCCATTGGTGGAGAAGAAAGAAGTGGCTGTCACTCAGTAAGTGAAGTTGTAGGAGGTGTGGGTGTAGTTGTATCTTATGGGGACTGTTGCTGTCTCCCACTCAGATAGACAAAAATTACAATTGAATAACGATCAAAAAACTAAAAGCTCATGTACAAAAAACACACCACATAATCACACGGGAACAGTAACCAAAAAAAGAAAAAAGGGAAAAAGAAGACAGAAAAAAAAAACAAAAAAAAAAACCAAAACCCTGCAATATCTGAGGATAGGGCACTAAGAGAAAAAAGGTAGAGAAGGAGAATAATTAAGAAAAAAATGGAAAAAAATGCAAAAAGAAAAACAATGAATGGGGTTAACCATGAGAAAAAAGGGGGAAAAATTAAATTAAAAAAAAAAAAATCAACCAGGAACAGGGAAATGAAAAAATGCTGAAAACTAGGACTTGGTAGGTGAAGAATAAGGATAATAGTAAAAATGTCAAAAGTGTTAATAATAATAGTTGTTTTAAAACAGACCAATACAAGCAAACTAATCACCAAAATAAAGAAAGTGAAAAAGAAAAAAAAAATCATAAAAGAGAAAAAAAAAAATTTGGTGGAGGACAGGGCAGGGCACCCAGGCTCCATCTGAGCTCACAGACTGTGATGGAGTTCCTGTGGACCCAGAATTTAGGTGGGAGTGGGGGATGGCCGCACCTCCATTCACCAAGCGGGTATGGGTTATAAGTAGCAAGAGGAATGTCACACCTTTTCAGTCTTGCAGATCTGGAGTGTCCTTGGGGTTGCTGGCAAGCAGAACCTATTCTTAAGCCCCTGGAATCTGCAAGAGCACTGTCTCTCTAAATATCCAAAATGGTCAAGCCACTTGTGAACATTCAGATTGGCAGCATCCTCCGGACAGGCAAAAGTCCACAACTCAGCCCATGTTTCTCTTCACTTTCTCTGTTTATTCCCCAGCCACCAGAGCAGTCCTCTGTGCAGTCCCTGGCCACAAGGGCTGATTTTTAGGTTAATTCTTAGATCCTACCACCATGTGGCACTCTCAAAGCTGTCTGTGTCATGTCGTCAGGATCGCTGCCAGACCGTAGTTCTGTCTGTCTCCTTTTTTGTTTTTTTCATGCAAATTCTTCTGCTAGTTGGGGTTTAGTCTGCTTCTATATCCTTCCCTTCAAGGCTCAGGGGTCCAGGATTATCTTTTGTGTCTGTGTTAATTGATTTCCCTGTTTTCTTTGTTGAAGAGGGTGTGTACAGTCTTTCTGCGTAATCTGCCATCTTACTGGAACTCTCTCAACAAAATTTTTTAAGGACATTGAAAAACCAATTACTAACTTCAATTTCTATGCTGAGCAAATAATCTGAGAAGGTAGGCTATATTAAGAAGAAAGTGACATCAGGACTGGAGGAAGAATCATTAAAACCTGTGATACACTGATGTCACAACTTTGCTTGCTAAGAGTGAAGATGACTTGAAACACTAACTGATGAAGATTGAAGACTACAGTCTGCAGTATGGATAACACCTTAATATAAATAAAACAAAAATCCTTACAACAGGACCAATAAGCAGCATCACAATAAATGAAGAAGAGATTAAAGTTGTCAAAGACTTCATATTACTTGGTACTATAATCAACGCCAATGGAAGCAGCAGTCTAGATATCAAACTATGTACAGCACTAGACAGATAAGCTGCAAAAGACCTCTTTCAAGTGCTGAAGAGCAAAAATGTCTCCTTGAGGACTAAGATGTGCCTGACACAAGCCATGGTATTTTCAGTCACCTCATATGCATGTGATAGCTGGACAACGAATAAGGAAGACTGAAGAAGAGTTGATGCTTTTGAGTTGTGGTGTTGGCAAAGAATGTTGAAAGTACCATGGACTGCTAAAAGAACAAATAGATCTGTCTTGGAAGAAGTGCAGCCAGAATGTTCCTTGGAAGCAAGAACGGCCAGACTTCATCTTACCTACTTTGGCCATGTTGTAAGAAGAGACCATTCCCTGGAGAAGGATATCATTCTTGGTAAAGTGGGAAAAACCAAAAAGTGGAATGGCAATGAAAGAGGGGAAGGCCCTCAACAAGATGGATTGACACAGTGGCTACAGTGATGGGCTCAGGTATAGCCAGCATTGTGGAGTTGGCACAAGTTCAGGCAGTGTTTCATTCTGCTGTACATAGGGTTGCTATGAGTCAGAGATGACTCGACAGCACCTAACAACAGCAAGAGCAAGTCATTTCATATGTCTTATCTCATTTAGTCCTCATAGTAATCTTGTGGCATGGGAAAGAGAAAATATAGTTACTAATCATTTTTATACCTCCTACTCATGCTAAGAACAAGCATCTAAAAGTAAGCATGGCTGACATTTGTTGAGTACTTACTTTGTGCCAAGGCAGCTTTGGTGGCACAATGTTTAAAGCATTCTTCTGCTAACAAAAATCTCAGTCATTTGAATCCACCAGCTATTCCATGGGAGAAAGATGAGGCAGTCTGCTTCTGTAAAGATTTACAGCCTTGAGAACACTCTAGGCAGTCCTACTCTGTTCTATAGGGTCATTATGAGTTGGAACCAACTCGATGGCAGTGTCTTAAAAAAAAAAAAAAAAATTGCCATGAAAGTCCCTGGGTGGCACAAATCGTTAATGTGCTCATCTGTAACCAGAAGGCTGGTGGTCCAAATCCACACACACGTGCCTTGAAAGAAACATCTAGAGGTCTACTTCCAAAGGGTACAGCCATTGAAAACCTTATGGAACTCAGTTTTGCTCTGAAACATGTAAGAGTGCCATAAGTTAGAATTGACTGGAAGGCAACAGGTTTTTAGTTTTACCATCTGCCAAACATTTTTAAGTGCATTCCAAGATCTTTTTTCCCCCCACTTAATCTTTCAAAGAGCTCTCCAAAACCAAACTCACTGCTGTTGAGTCGATTTGACTCATAGTGACCCCTCCTTGGATTTTTCAGGCAGTATCTCTACGAGATAGATTGCCCAATCTTCCTTCCGAGGAGTGCCTGGTGGGTTTGCACCACCAGCCTTCTGATTAGCAGTCAAATGCCTTAGGCACTATGCCACCAGAGCTCCAAACAGCTCTAGGAGGAAGTATATCATTATCCCTTTCTAATAGAACAAAACACCAAGGCTTTTAGAGATTGAATCACTCATCTAAGATCATATAGTTAGAAAGTGGCCTAGCTCGATTTAAACTGAGCTGTCTGGGGGCAACATTCCTGCTCTTCATTGTTATCATAGTGCAAACCTTGTATGATTTCAAAGAACCCTTGTGATAAACTTGCAATATAGGAATAATTATTCACATTTTACCGATCAAGACCTAAGTTTCAGAGAGGGTAATAAAGGTTTCCAAGATTAGATAATTGTTATTATTGAGAATTTGAGTGAAAATCAAATGCAAGGTTTCATTCTCTCTTGAATTAGGAATCTAGTTATTTAGCCTCTCCATTGACTCACTGTGAGAACTATAGGCTCTTAGAGATATGTGTCTTCTGCTCTCAAATTGGTTTCAGGTCATAGAATATAACTACCCATTGCCACTGAGTCAATTCTGACTCATAGTGACCTTACAGGTCAGGGTAGAATTGTTGCATAGGATTTCCAAGGCTGAAAATCTTTACAGAAGCAAACTGTCACATCTTTCTCCTGCAGAGCCACTTGTGGATTCCAACTGCTAAGCACTTTAACCACTGTGCCACCAGGACTCCTATAGGTCATGGAATAAGGGTGGTTAATTCACAGCAAAGGATTTTGGAACAGACCACAAACCCAGGAATGATTTAGATTTCCCAAGTCTATGTATCATAAATCTGTGGTAGTTACAGGGTTCACCCAGTCTGTGCCTCTAATACTATTTTCACCATGTTGTTTTTGTTAGGTGCTGTCCAATCGTCTCTGACTATAGTGACCCTGTGCACAAGCAGAATGAAACATTGCCCGGTCCTGTGCTAACCTCACAATCCTTACTACTCCTGGGCCCATCATTGCAGCCACTGTGTCAATCCATTTCATTGATGGCCTTTTTCATCATAAACTCTAAAACTCACTGCTCTCAAGTCAGATCTGACTCATAGTGACTCCTCCTTGGGTTTCCAAGGCAGTATCACTACAGAAGTAGATTGCCCCATCTTCCTTCCAAGAAGTGGCTGGTGGGTTTGAACTACCAGCCTTCTGCTTAACAGTCAAATGCCTTAGGCTCTGCGCCACCAGAACTCCTACAGTAGGTGGAAAAAATGAAATATCTGTAGTTTGTTTTCCAGTTTCTTTCTATGTGGTTATTGTTGTTATTTGCCATCAAGTCACCTCCAACTCATGATGTACCCTATGAACAAGAGAATGAAACATTGCCTTTTCCTGAGTCATCTCCATGATTGTTGGTATGCTCAAGTCTTTTGTTGTGGCTGCTGTGTATTTTGAGTGACTTCCAGCTCAGGGGGCTCATCTTCCTACAGTAGATCAGACAATATTCTGTTGTGATTCATAGGATTTTCATTGGCTACTTGGAAGTAGATCTCCAGGCTTTTCTTCCTAGTCTTAGTCTGGAAGCTCTGTTGAAACTTGTCCACTGTGGGTTACTTGGCTTGTATACGAAATACTGGTGGCATAGCTTCCAGCATCATAGCAACACGCACACCATCTCAATACGACAAACTGACAGACATGTGGTGGCTTCCATTTGGAGGAGTCATATAAAAAGTTTGGACCAGTAAGACAAACCAAGTCCATCTACTGATGGGATTCTAGGAAAGTTTTTGCAAGATAAACTCATGCAACTGACACCACCTCTTCCTTGTTCTTTCTGTCTTCAATGTAAATGTGATGCCTGGAGTTTCAGTAGTCATCTTGTGACTATGAGGTGTAAGTATACATGCTGGTAATGGAAAAAAGTAAAGACAGAAAGAGCATGAGTCCTGATGACAAGGTTCAGGTCCTGCACTAGCTTTGAATTGCCTGTCTCCAAATTTCTTATTATATGACAATAAACGTAGCCTTCTTTTCTTTTAAGCCACTGTTTTTCTGGGTTTCTGTTACTTTGTGAATGATACATAGTCTAAGCATCTATACTAGTCCCAGGAGCCCTGTTTGTTGGAGTTACTTAGTCTCACATTGTCTCTTCTTTTTCTCTCTCCTCTTCCTCCTACCCAACCCAGATTCCCATTCAAACAAATCTGCTTATTTCAGGATCTCCAGTTAAATGTGGATAAATTACCTTCTTCTTCCAATATGTTGTTGTTGTTGTTGTTTGCCGTCGAGTCGGCCCCGACTCACAGCGACCCCTCCTTGGGTTTCCGAGGCAGTATCACTACGGAAGGAGATAGCCCAGCCTTCCTTCCGAGGAGTGGCTGGTGGATTTGAACCACCAGCTTTCTGGTTAGCAGTCAGATGCCTTAGGCACTATGCTACCAGAGCCCCTTCTTCCAATATAGGCAGTGTGAATAGAAGGCTGCATTAGTATTTTATTTATTTTTTTTAAATCTCTGAGCAGAGAGTCTCGTGTTTTTTAAGTTGGGGGTTTAAACTGACCTTTCCCCTTGCATGTAGCACTGTCTTTCTCCTATGGAGCTACTGGTAGGGTTGAACTGCCAATCTTTCTATGAGCAGCTGAGCACTTAACTGCTGTGCTACCAGGCCTCCTTATGTAATGATTAGCCAGTGGTAAATTTCAACTCTTCCTCCTTCATTCCTAAAGCCTCATTATAACTGGCCTAGGGTGGGTCCTCTTACTTTTTCTAAAACAGAGAGGTCTCCCTGTAGCCATACAGAAAAACTACTTAAATAAATCTTCCAAACTCACTGCCATTGAGTCAATTCCAACTCACAGTGAACCCCACTGAGTTTCCAAGGCAATAAATCTTTACAGAAGTAGATTGCCCAGTCTTCATTCCGCAGAGTAGCTGGTAGATTTGAACCGCCAACCTTCTGGTTAGCAGTCAAATGGCTTAGGCACTATGCCGCCAGAGTTCCTTAAATAAATCCTATATGCTTTAT
>NW_006921599.1:8939486-8941779 GCF_000298275.1 Orycteropus afer afer
GCCCCATCTTCCTTCCGAGGAGTGGCTGGTGGGTTTGAACCGCCAGCCTTCTGGTTAGCAGTCAAGTGCCTTAGGCACTATGCTACCAGAGCTCCCTTTTATATATATATATGGTAGACAACAAAATAAATCATCGCAAGATCATGATTGATGATGGGTCAGTTCATCACTGTTGCAGGCGGGACTGTAGAAGCAGGGAAAGGACCATGACTGGGATATGTAGATAATTTCAGGTTAAAAAAAAAAAATAAATTATGGATTGATTCTGAGGTTTCTACACGGTGGTCAGTGTATGACTCAGGAGCATGTATCCCTGAGTGCTGGTCACCAGTACCCCGATTTTCAGAAGGAAGACTGGGCAATCTACTTCCGTAAAGATTTACCACCTCAGAAAGCCAAAGGGGGTCACTATGAGTCAGAATCGACTCAATGGAAGCGAGTTTGGTTTGGTTTTGGTATTCTAACTTTTAACTTAAATTAAGTAACATGTGGGAGTTCTGGTGGCATAGTGCCTAAGGCATTTGACTGCTAACCAGAAGGCTGGTGGTTCAAACCCACCAGCCACTCCTTGGAAGGAAGATTGGGTAATTCTGTAGAGATACTGCCTCGGAAACCCAAGGAGGGGTTGCTATGGGTTGAATCCACTTGATGGCAGTGAGTTTGGGTTGGTTTGGTTAACATGTCACTGTTTTCAGTAAACCATTAAGGACATAGCCAGGCAAGTTCCCTAGTTCCTTGTGAACCTGAAGGCAAACTACCCCTCCCTGGGCTTGCCTGGGAGTTGTAATCTACTTTTAACTATACTCTTCCTGAGAGCAAACTGCTCCTCCCTGGGCTTGCTTGCACCCTGCATAAGCATACATTTTAAACATTGTTAGTTTAATGGTCAGTAATCATTGAGAAGGAGCCCTGGTGGTGTAGTGCCTAAGGCATTTGACTGCTAACCAGAAGGCTGGTGGTTCAAACCCACCAGCCACTCCTTGGAAGGACGAGAGGGCAATCTACTTCCATCTACTCCTGTAGTGATACCACCTGGGAAACCCAAGGAGGGGTAACTATGAGTCAGATCCGACTCCAGGGCAGTGAGTTTGCATTTGTCAGTGTGCAAATTTTAATGCAGTAATAGGATACATTTTAAACAAAGAGTTTTTGTACCAAACACACTCTCATGCATTCACACATACATGCACTCATATGAAATCAGTCAGTGCAGGGACAGAGACTAGAATCATTAACTGTTTAAAGGAGTGGATATGGGATTCCCAAAGCACTCTCAAGAAGTGTTTAATGAAATACTTTTGAAGAGGCAGTGAGGGGTATAAGATGGCATTACCTAAAAGCAGGTCTGTGCTCAATGTGACTCTTACCAATAGAAACCACACACCGAGGTGAGGGAAAGAGAAAGCTTTATTCTTTAGTGCACTAAGGGAGGCAGAAAGACATTCCACTTCAGATTCTATCTGTCTTCCGGGTGAAGCTTACTGTATTTATAGGTTGTTGAACCAAGAAAATTACATTATCACAGGTTTAGATTAGATGTTAAAAATACACAAACATTGTAAGTATGCACAGTTGCTTAGATGGCTTCTCTGGCAAATTCTACCAAACATTCAGAGAAGAGTGGACACCAGTTCTACTTAAACTATTCTAGAATATGGAAAAGAATAGAATACTACTGAACTCATTCTCTGAAGCAAGCGTAACCCTGATACCAAATCCAGGCAAAGACATCACTAAAAAAGATAATTATAGACCAATATCCCTCATGAACATGGACTTAAAAATTCTCAACAAAATACTAGCCAATAGACTCCAACAACATATCAAAGAAATAAAATACATCATGACCAAGTGGGATTCATATCAGGTGTGGAAGGATGATTCAACATTTAAAAAAAAAAATGAACATAATCCATCACATAAATAAAACAAAGAAAAAGAAACACATGATCATATCAATCGATGCAGAGAAAGCATTTGACAAAATCCAACATCAATTTTTTATAAAAGCGCTCAGCAAAATAGCAATAAAACAAATTTCTCAACATAATTAAGGGCATATATGCAAAAGCAATTGCCAATATTATTCTCAACAGAGTGTTTTTTTTTTCTTGTTGTTGTTAGGTGCCGTTGAGTTGTTTCTGACTCATAGTGACCCCATGCACAGCAGAACGAAACACCACCAGATCCCGCGCCAGCTCCACGATCCTTGCTATACTTGAGCCCATTGTCGCAGCCCAGTGTCAATCCATCTCATTGAAGGTCTTCCCCTCCTTCGTTGACTCTCCACCTT
>NW_006921599.1:8943494-8963845 GCF_000298275.1 Orycteropus afer afer
TGGAAGAGATCCATATTTGTAACCATTCCAAAGAAAGGTGACCCCACAGAATGTGGAATTATCGAACAATATCTCGACAGAGTAAGACTGAAAATATTCCTCTTGCAAATGGGAACCAGACAAGGATACCTTTTATCATCACTCCTATTCAATATTGTATTGGAAGTCCTAGCCAGAGCAATAAGGCAAGAAAGGGAAATAAAAGGCATCCAAATTGGGAAAGAAGAAGTAAAGATAATATGATCCCAAAAAGCAAAATAACCAAATTCACTGCCATTGAGTAGATTTCTACTCATAGTGATCCTTCCTTGGGTTTCCAAGGTGATATCTCTCTGGAAGTAGGTTGCTCAACCTTCCTTTTGAGGACTGGCTGGTGGGTTTGAACTGCCAGTCTTTTGGTTAGCAGTCAAATGCTTTAGGCACTATGCCACCAGAGCTCCTAATATGATCCTACACACAGAAAATCCTAGAGACTCAACAAGAAAACTACTGGAAATAATAGAAGGCTTCAGCAAAGTGGGAAGGTACAAGATCAACATAAAAAAAAAAAATCCAATTCCTCTACACTAACAAAGAGAACTCTGAAAAGGAAACCAAGGAAACAGTATTATTTTATTTTTTATAGCCACTCAAAGATGAAGTACTTAGGAATAAATCTAATCAATCAGAGACCCCAAAGACCTAGATAAAACTACAAACATTACTATAAGAAACCAAAAAAAACTTGCATAAATGGAAGAATATGCCATGTTCATAGACAGGAAGACTTAACATTGTGAAAATGGCAATACTACCCAAAGCAATCTACAGATATAATGAAATCCTGATCCAGACTCCACCATCATTCTTGAAGAGATGGAAGAGCTAATTACCAACTGTATGTGGAAAGGAAAGGAACCCTGATAAACAAAACACTACTAAAGAAGAACAAAGTAGATGGCCTCAAACTCCCAGAGAGCCACAGTAGTCAAAACAGCCTGGTGTTGGTACAACGATAGACACATAGACCAATGGAACAGAATTCAGAACCAAGAAGTAAATCCATTCACCTATGAACAGCTGATCTTCAGCAAAGGACCAAAATCCATTAAATGGGGAAGAGATAGTCTGTTTAACAAATGGTTCTGGCAAAACTGGATGGACAGTCATTTATAGAAAAATGAATGTCTTACACTATATATAAAAACTAGCTCAAAGTGGATTAAAGACCACCCCAAATCATAGAAATCAGTAAAGAAAAAATATGGGCAAAGTTAAAGACTCCAATAATAATAATAAAACACCTCAAAGCTATTGAGTTATTTCTGACTCATAGTGACCCTCTTTGGATTTCTCAGGCAGTAAATCTTTACAGAAGTAGATTGTCCAGTCTTCCTTCCACAGAGTTGCTGGTGGGTTTGAACCACCAAACTTCTGGTTAGCAATCAAATGTCTTAGGCACTACACACCACAGCTCCTAGGGACTCTAATACATGACCCGAATACACTATCAAACATAACATGCAAACAGCACAAACATCAGAAGATAAACTAGATGACTTGAACCTTCTAAAAATTAAACATTTATGCGCATCAAAATAATTTGTCAAAAGAATAAAAAGAGAATCTATGGGCTGGGAAAAAAATGAACAATGATATATCAGACAAGGGACTAATCTCCAAAATTAAAGAAAACTTCAACACCTCAATGACATAAAAAAAAAGCAATCCAATTAAAAAATGGGCAGAGGACATAAACAGACCCTTCACCAAAGAAGACATTCAGGCAGCTAACAAACGTAGGAAGAAATGCTTGTGATCATTAGCCATTAAACTCACTGCTGTCAAGTCATATCTGACCCATAGTGACCCCTCCTTGGGTTTTTGAGGCAGTATCACTACAGAAGTAGATCGCCCAACCTTCTTTCCGAGGAGTGGCTGGTGGGTTTGAACCACCAGCCTTCTGGTTAGCAGTCAAATGATTTAGGCACTACACCACCAGAGCTCCTCATTAGCCATTAGAAAGATGCAAATCAAAACAACAAGATGTCATTTCACCTCAGCAATAATGTTGTTGTTGTTGTTATGTGCCGCCGAGTCAGACCTGACTCATAGTGACCCCTCCTTGGGTTTCCGAGGCAGTATCACTACGGAAGTAGATTGCCCCATCTTCCTTCTGAGGAGTGACTGGTGGGTTTGAACCACCAGCCTTCTGGTTAGCAGTCAAGTGCCTTAGGCACTATGCTACCAGTGCTCCTTCAGCAATAATAGCAAAGTTAAAAAAACAGGAAACAATAAATACTGCCAAGAACCCTCATACACTATTTGTAGGACTATAATATGGTGCAACCTCTGTGGAAAATGGTATGAAGCTTCCTTAAAAAGCTGCAAATGGAAATACTGTATGATCAAGTAAGCCAACTGTTAGACATATATCCCAGAGAAATAACAGCCATAACATGAACACCCACATTCATCACAGCATTACTCACACTAGCAAAAAGATGGAAACAACCTGAGTAACCCAATCAACAGATGAATGGATAAACAAACTATGGTTCGTAAACACAATGGAATACTATATAATGTTAAAGAGTTAACGATGAATCTGCAAAACACCTCATAACCTGGATGACCTAGAAGGCATTATGCTGAGTGAAATTAGTCAATCACAAAAGGATAAATATTGTATTGAGAACATTACACTAGAAAGAAAAAGTTTACATACAGAAAAAATTATTTTTTGAAGTTATTGTGGGTAGGAAGAGAGGGGAGGGAAAATCCACAAGTAAAGGGGAGACATGTATTGATTTGGATGGAGGTAAAGGCAATATGCAGTAAAGAGGAGTCAGCACACAATGATCAAGGTAGCAAAAAGCACAGGGAAGAGCATAAGAGTTAAAGGCAAGAATGGTTAATACTATTATAGACATAATCCTGCAATAATAGTAATAACAATAATTTATGATTAGATATATAGATTAAAAAAAAAAAAATCACTGCCGTCGAGTCGATTCAACTCATAGTGACACCTCCTTGGGTTTCCAAGAAGGCACCTCTATGGAAGTAGATTGCCCAATCTTCCTTCTGAGGAGTGGCTGGTGGGTTTGAATAACCAGCCTTCTGGCTAGCAATCACTCAAATAAAAGGGGTGGGAAGGCAAATGGGATTATACCCAAGAATATACATAGGTTTGACAGAAGCTGTCTCTACCTATCTATTTATATGTGCTGCAAATATATCCATGAATGTAGTAGAGTATGTAAGAGACAGAGTCTTATTAATTATTATTACAAATGTCTTATTAATAACAAAACACCTTGAGGGAATGAGTTACTGGGTATGGAGGCTCAGTACCATAGTCTTGGGGGACACAAGGTCAATTAGCATAACATAGTCCACAAAGACAATTTTCTATATCCTATTTTGGTGAGTAGTAACTGGCATCTTAAAACTTTGTGAGTGGCCGTCTAAGGTGCAACAATTAGTCTCTCCCTCTCTGGAGCAAAGAAGAGTGAAGAAAATAAAAAACCCAAGGAAAATATTAGTCCAAAGAACTAATGGAGTGCATGAACCCCAGCCTCTGCAACCCTGAGAGCAGAAGAACTAGATGGTGGCCAGCTACCTCTGCTAACAACACTGAAAGGGATCAAAAGAAGAGATCCTTGATAGAGTGAAGGGATCTTGGAACAATGTGGAACAAGTTGTTCCACAACTGTGGAACAAAACTAAAAATCACAAAAAAGACCAGGCTTACTGGTCTATGAAAACTGGTGGAACTTTTGAGACTATGGCCCTTAGACATCCTTCAAGCTAGGAACTGAACTGAACCCCCATGACTCAACTGGCAGCCAAGACATGTTGTTGTTGTTGTTATTATGTGCCATTGAGTCGTAGACAGACCTGTAAGGTGAACAGTAATATCAGGAGGGTATGTGCTCATTACAATAATCAAGGATATGAGATCAAGAGGACAGCATTTGCCCAGGGACAGAGCTAGGAAGATGGACAGGGATGGGATGGAAGGAAGAAGGGAAAGGATGGGAGCAGGGAGGAAGTAGGAAGAATGCAGTTCAGTGTGGGGATTGCAGTAAATGTCACAGAACAGAATGCATATAGACTGTTGAATGGAAAACCAATATGCTCTGTAAACTTTCACCAAAATCACAATTAAAAAAAACTGATTATATTGTTGTACCACTATTTTGGAGGGTAATTTGTTAGTATTTGTTGTTGTTGTTGTTAGACACCATAGAGTCGTCTCTGACTGATAGCAACTTTATGCTAGTATGAATCACTGCCTGGTCCTGTGCCAGCCTCACAATCCTTGCCATACCTAAGCCCATAATTGAAGCCACTATGTCAATCCATCTTGTTGAGGGCCTTCCCCTTTTTAGTTCACTTTGCACTTTACCAAGCATGATATCCTTCCCCAGAGAATGGTCCCTTCTGACAACATGACCAAAGTAAGTGAGTTGAAGCCTAGCCATTCTCGCTTTCAAGGAGCATTCTGGCTCTGTCTCTTCCAGGACAGATCTGTTAGTTCTTCTAGCAGTCTATGGTACTTTCAGTAGTCTTCACCAACACCACAATTCAAACGCATCAACTCTTCTTTGATCTTCCTTATTTATTGCCCAGCTCTCACATGTATGTGAGGTGATTGAAAATACCATGACTTGGGTTAGGCTCACTTTAGTCTTCAAAGAGACATCTTTGCTCTTCAGCACTTGAAAGAGGTTTTTTGCAGCAGATTTGCCCAATGCAATACGTCGTCTGATGTATTGACTGCTGCTTCCATTGGTGTTGATTGTAGAACCAAATAACGTGAAGTTCTTGACAACTTCAACCTTTTCTCCAATTACCATAATGCTGCTTATTGGTCCAGCTGTGAGGATTTTTGTTTTCTTTACATTGAAATGTAATCCATACTGCAGACCGTAGTCTTCAATCTTCATTAGTAAGTGCTTCAAGTCATCCTCACTTTCAGCAAGCAAAGTTGTGTCGTCAGAGTATTGCAGGTTGTTAATGAGTCTTCCTCCAATCCTGATGCCACATTCTTTTTAATATAGTCTAGCTTCTCAGATTATTTGCTCAGCATACAGATGGAATAAGTATAATCAGAAGAGGACATAGAGCAAGGGATATCATTGCTGATGTCAGATGGATCTTGGCTGAAAGCAAAGAATACCCAAAAGGTGTTTACTTGTGTTTTATTGATTATGCAAAAGCATTTGATTATGTGGATCATAACAAATTATGGATAACATTGAGAAGAATAGGAACTCCAGAACACTTAGTTGTACTCATGAGAAACCTGTACATAGACCAGGAGGCTTTCATTCGAACAGAACAAGTGGATACTGCATGGTCTAAAATCTGGAAGGGAGTCTGTCAGGATTGTATCCTTTCATCTTATTTGTTAGTATTTAGAAGTTAAAATTTTACCTATGTGTGTTAGACTGGGTTCTCTATAGAAGCAAAACCAGTAACACTTATAGAGAGAGAGAGAGAGAGAAATTTATCTTAGGAAAATGGCTCACACACTTATAGAAGCTGGCAAGTCCCAAGTTCTTGGATCAAACATCAAGCTGGAGGCTTTTCCTGACTCACACAGCTGCAGGGGCTGACGAGCTCAAGGTTGGCCAGGCAGTATACTGGCTGTTGACTCCAAAGAGTGATGAATCCAAGATTTCCAGGCAGAATGGTGAATTTTTTGCTCACTGACAACTGTAGGCAACACAACAGAATCCCTATCCACAGAAGAGTGTCTCTTTTCCCAGGATGTCCATAAATATATTGGAAGCAGGCCACAACCCTAGGGAAACTCCCTTTCAACAGATTGGCTGCTCAAAATATATACATCCTATCCCATCATGGGAATAAACCACATCACAATTGCTTAACCACACAGAATTTCAGTCCAGCCAAGTTGACATACAGCTCCAACTATCATACTATGCATTTCTTTTTCTTTGCTTTGTTTTCTCTGGGGCTGTAAATGTAGACATTTGGGTTAATTGTAGTCTTGGTTCGTGGTTCACTTTCAGTACTGGTTCTATGTATGTCCTAATTCATTCGTTTATTTTTATTTATTATTATTATTTTTAAAAAACAACACCACTAGTTGCCATTGAGTTGATTCCAACTCATAGTAGCCTCATGTGTGTCAGAGTAGAATCGTGCTCCAAAGGGTATTTAATGACTGTGATCTTTCGACATAGATTGCCAGACTGTTTTTCTGAGGCTTCTCTGGGTGGATTTGAATGTCCAGCCTTTCTATTAATAGTTGAGCAGTTAACTGTGCTACCCAGGGACTCCCACTCCTTAATAAGCACTATAAACCCACTCAATGTAAAAGAAGGACCTTGACAATGACTTCTACTGTATCATGATCCCCAGGACAGCCCATTTCTTCCTGGACACAAAGAAAAGACATCCTGTGATCTTAATTTTCTTCCGTTGTCCAATTTTCTTTCATGACATAGGTTTATCTCACCTATGTAAATTTCTTAACAGTATAGATCTTTAAATTGGAGGATTTTTAACTTAAGTTTAAAAATGGCAGAAAGTTGTATAAAAAGAAAGGGAAGGGGGAAAGGCCTCTCCCAGGAAGCATTAACTTACAACCAGGACTAGATCAAGTCCAAAGAGAATTTGTTTTCATTTTATATAATTTTTTTCATTTTAAAATTATTTCCCAAATATTGTAGGGAGCAACCATGGGAGACTTTTAAATTAATGGAAAGGAAAAGAACTCATACTTCAGTGAAATTTTTTATTAATTGGGAGTTACTGTTGAGAATTTGGAAGAGCTTATGTGAGATTTAGAATGGAGGAAAATTCTGAGACATTCACATGAGGCCTCCATTAGAAAGTTTGAAAAGACTTGAAAGGACATGTTAAAAATAATTCCAGAGAGAGAGAGAGAGAGAAAAAAAAAAAGGGGGTAATTACCAGATAAGAAGGCTTTTTATATGGCTGGGGTGATAAAAACAGGCTGGTTATTAACCTGGCAGGTAGAGAGAAAGCCCATTGATGGTAATTGGGGAAATTAGTGTTCAAGATGGTAATTCTTCCCTTTCCACCATTCTTCAGAGGAAATAAATGCTTTATTGAGCAGTTTCATGAGAATCTTTATAATTTCTTGGAAGAGTTGGTGATTCAAGAGGCTTTTGTGACTACAAAACAGTTATTTAAATCATTTCCTGAGGAAAGGAGTTTGGAAGAAGATAAAAAAAAATTAATGCCAGTTTAGCTATTAATGTGGAAAACGATCAGGGCTGAAATAGGTATTTATCAGCCACACTGTACATTTTATGGTTTTAAAGGTAATTTAACATCTTGGCAGACATGAGCTCTGAGGCCTATTGTGACAATCTATGAATCGACTCTCTTCCATATTGAATACCATGATATAATTCTAGGAATACTACAAAAGATATAATATTGTGTGTTGGGTTTATGGTTGTTGTTGTTGTTGTTGTTGTTGTTATGTGCCGTCGAGTCGGCCCCGACTCATAGCGACCCCTCCTTGGGTTTCCGAGGCAGTATCACTATGGAAGTAGGATTGCCCAACCTTCCTTCCGAGGAGTGGCTGGTGGTGGGTTTATGGTAGAGGGGGGAAAAAAAAGACTAACAAGGAAAATAGAACTAAGCAAACTAAATTTTCCTTCCTAAAGGATTTGTATTAGGAAATCTGGTGATGTTCTGGTTAAGGCATTGGCCTGCTAAGGTCAACAGTTCAAACTCACCAGTTGCTCCAGGGGAGAAAGGTGAGGCATCCTGCTTCTGTAAAGATTTACAACCTTGGAAAACTTACCGTAGTACAAGTTGGAATTGACATGATAGCAGTGGGTTTTAAGGATTTGTATTAGAAGAGAGAAAGGCTTGTTTTTACTAACCATTCATTGGTAAGTGTGTTAAATCTAACAACCATGTACTTCTGTGAGTACCTCAAAGGTAATCAGTACTGATGTGATAATGGGCAACAGGAAGTCATTTTCGTACCGGACTTTCTCACTGAACACACAGCATGCATAGAACCATAGTAGTAGAGTACCAGACAAACCATGGCTGAATTGGACTTTTGGAATTTAAAAAGTGTATGCTAAATAAATAAAACTATTATTTCATAAGGTTAAGTCACAGCATTATAACTCTGGATACAGACAGTAGATTATCATCAATTTTTCACAAATGCTGGCTGAAGTATGAGCATTTGTAATTTGGTTTAGCTTTTAAAGACTAAATTCCTGATTTCTTCTATGTACCGATTAGACTTTTCGTCTAGTATTCAAAGCACGTTTCCAGGGTCTTTTGGTGTTAAGTAGGAGGAGCTCTGGTGGTATAGTGCCTAGGGCATTTGACTGCTAACCAGAAGGCTGGTGGTTCAAACCCACCAGCCACTCCTCACAAGGAAGATTGGGCGATCTAATTCCATAGTGATACTGCCTTGGAAGCCCAAGGCGGGGTTGCTATGAGTCAGATCCCACTGAATGGCAATGAGCTAGTATTAAGTGCTGGTGTGTAGAGAAACAAGTTTTCTTTTAACATTAGCCTTCATTTGTCTAATTCTCTCAGTGGCTTAATATGCTGGTGTGTGTGTGAGCGAGAGAGAGAGAGAGAGAGAGAGAGAGGCCATAGAAAGAGACCATGCCACTTTGGAGAGTGATGAATTGGGTGTCACGTTGAAGCAATCACAATGTATCATGTTAGTCATTTGCATTAAGTTGTCATTAATTAAATAACCTCTGTCTTTTATTGCAAAAAAAAAAAAAAATGAGCTTTATTAAGTTAGAAAACTTACAACCAATAGTATAATCAATAAAACATTAACAAACATGTCACCCCTGACAAACCTTTCACATTGATTTCACATTCTTATAAAGCTTGCCTGTAGCCTGGAATTAAAAAAAGAAAATAAAAATGACCAATAAAAAGAGGGGACCTTAGCCAAATATCACATTCCACAGGACAGTGGAAACCTTTGCAATTGCTGGTGGTTCTAATTATTTGGAAGTCTTGACTTATAAATGTTTTAAAAAGAGTCTTTATTGCTGAATGAATGAATGAAGGAAGGAAGGAAGAAATTTAACTCCAAAGTCCACCACTGAAAGACAAAACTAATAGCAGGGGGTGTCACACCAACCTTCCTTCAGAGTGACTGCAGATTGAAGGAAGAACTGAAGCAATTTTCTTGCTAATCCAAATCACAACTTGTACCTTGGCCTCAGTTGTTTGAATTTCTGAGGAAGCTGTTATTACTTTGAACCTGAAATATCTAAATGACAGCTTTTACCTTCCTATGGGCAATCTACTTCCGTAGTGATACTGCCTCGAAAACCCAAGGAGGGGTCGCTATGAGTCGGGTCCGACTCGACGGCACATAGTAACAACAACTACAACATGTGTGCATGTAGAGATGTTCATTTTATGGGCTAAGTGATAAGGAGTTGGGTTTGAAGAGTTCCTGGAAGTTAGTGAAAGAGCAAATTTAATTTCCTGCATGGTCTCTAAGTCAGCTTGTGAGTGCTGCAAACATATTCTTGAGCAAGTACAAAGTAAAGTCTACAACACTCTATGCAGAGGGAATCTGTGGTCCAAGTTTCCACTTCAGAGATTGGAGGCTGCCTATGCAGGCCTGGGTGAGGATTCTGTCTTGTGGCTCCCCAAATAGATAGGGCACCATGTGAAGATGATGTTGACTTTCCTAGAAGGAGGAGAATCCACAGGTGAGGGGGGAGACAGCAGGTGGGTGATGGGGCTCCTCACATATGCACTCAAGGACTGTTATCCTAGGGTCCTCTCCTTCATCCTGACTCTATAAATGCATGAAAGGACAAATAATGGACACTATGCACCCTCCTGGCAGTTTGGTTTCCCATTTAAAAAGCCCCTTATTTGGAAAAAAGAAATCTTATATGAAGAATGTATATAACTTGTCTCCTGAAATTCTAAATCTAGTCTTGCTTAGAGTCACAAACTCATTCATTCATTCAACAAAATGTGATGTGCTCCTTCCAAAGGCCAAGCATCTTCATGAGCAACTCAAAAAAACATATATATATATAAACCAAACTCATTGCCATTGGGTTAGATCCAACTCCTCCTTGAGGAGGAGTCACTATGGGAGTAGATTTCTGAGGTGGTATCACTATGGGAGTAGATTGCCCAATCTTCCTTCGAGGAGTAGCTGCTGGGTTTGAACTGCTAGCCTTCTGGTTAGCAGTCAAATGCCTAAGGCACTATGCACACACACACACACACACATATAGTGGGGAAATATAACAAAATATTTACCAAGTGAACCATCTTTATTTATTCAATTTAGTGGCATTAATTACTTTCATCATGTTGTGCAACCAACACTAGTGTACATTGCCAAAATTTTTAACTATCCTTAACAGAAATTCAACACTTCTTGACTCTTTCATGACCTGTGGATCATGTACATTTTCTGCCTCTGGGGTTTAGCAGGAAGCTGCTATCCCACTTTTACTGTACACTGTCATTGGGTGGGGGCCTGTGTAACTGCTTGGCTCTGAAGAAAAGAGTCTCATCCCACCAATCCCAGTACCAGAGACCCCTTGGGACATATGTATCCCACTAATTGTGTAAAAATCCATACTGCTTCAAAAAATTTTTTTCCATTTCATTCAAAATGCCTTGAATTACTGAAAACACATTGTTTCAGCAAAAATTCAAAGCAAAAAAGAATTCAATCTTGAAAAAGTAGCAACAACTCCCCAGTTCTTCCTCCCACCTACCCTGGCAACCTCAAATATATGTCTGCCTATTCTAGATATTTTATATAATTGGGATCATACAATATTTATCCATTTGGATCTGGCTTTTTCATTCAACATAATGTTTTCAAGGTTCATCCATATCATAGTATGCAGGAACTTCATTTCTCTTTATGGCTGAATAATATTCCATGGTAGGGATCTATCACATTTTGTTTATCCATTCATCAGTTGATGGACACTTGAGTTGTTCCCTATTTTGGCTATTGTGCATAATACTGCTTTCAAGTTTTTAGGGATTTCACATAGGAATGGAATTGCTGAATGATATGGTAATTCTATGTTTAACTCTTTGTGGAACTGCCACACTGCTTTCCACAGCAGCTGTACCATTTTACAGCCCACCAGCACTAGATGAGAGCACAAATTTCTCCATATCCTCACCAACACTTGTTGTTTTCTGATCATAGTCATCCTAGTGGAGTTGAAGTGTTATGTCATTGTGGCTTATTGTGGCTTTGACTTGCATTTTCCTAATGAATAATGCCATTGTGATGCACAACTTTTCATAAATCCTCCAGTTTGAGGACTTGAACTGATTACTAGCCTATAGTTGAACTGATTACATGTAAATATTATTATTTCAACCTTTTAAGGTCAAGAGGGTGGTTATTGCACGGTGGTGATGTCAATTTCCTCAGACAAGTTTGGAGAAACAGTGTTAGCAGTTTGCCCATCCTGTCTGACCAACCATTCAAGGAGATGTGGTTGTGTGTTAAGAGATTCTCATCTGAGTCCTTTGAAGTATGTCATTACAAAAGGCTGATCTAGTAGACAAACAGTTCTATGCCTGAGGTCATGGGTCAATACTTCAACACCCTTAAGAGAATAGTCACTTGTTAAATGAATATAAGATGACTGCCTGGAAGAAGGATAAATGAATCAAATTTTGCTGATAAAAATGATTCTTTGGGGTCACTTTTACATAATCCTTAATCTAGGGAGGATTCCTGGTAAGAATTACCCCTACTTTCCTCAACCTCTCCACGTAGTCTCATTATTAACCCTGGCAAACAGAAATGCTAAAGTACTTAATAGCAATGTTTTTTGAGATGGAGATCTTTAGTAATATTAATATAATAATATTAATAACTCAGTCAGATTGGAAATTGAAAAGTAAAGCAAGAAACTGAAGGCTAAGGGCCTTCATAGAGTCTTCTGGGAACTGAGAGAGAAAATGTGACTAACCAACACTTGTTATGTGCCCTGAGTTGATTTAAATTCACTTATATATGCTAATTCCCTTATGCCTCAGGGAAACCCTAGAATTTGGGTACTGCTATTCTCATAATTCCATTTTATAGGTAAGGAAACTGAGCCACAAGGATATTAAGTAACTTGCCAAGGTGCCCAGCTCATAAGTGGTGGAGCTGGGAATGCAACCCAGCTGGATTGGCTCCACCGTCCATGTGCAACATCTTTGTATCGGAGGTTCCTAGACAGACACAGATGCCTAAACTATTGAGAGCACTCTGTGTTTGAAGGCTCTTCCAGCTATAACTTTCTTTCTTTCTTTTTTTTTTTTTTAAATTTTGAATGTTAAATTCAGAGAACTTGCACAGCTCAGAAGAAGTGAAAAATGCTGGAACCATCCAGAATTACACCTCCCAAAGGGAAACACTGTTTGCATATAATTTACACACACACACAAACCACACATCTACATATAACACTTTACTTGAAAGCAGTGTGTTTTAGTATTCACCATGGTTCCCTGATTTCCTAGTAAAATGTCAGAAACAATGCATAGGGTAATCGTATCAACTGTTTATTGTACTAATGAAGACCCTGAAACAGCAGCAAACTGACAAACAAAACCTACCATCCAAACCTCACCACCATTCTATAAAAAAAGTAATTTTAACCCCATAAAAGCAAAATTTTAACCTCAGAATAAAGAACTGTCTTATACACTAGATGTATTTAACTTTGTGCAAAACTCAGCACAAGACAGTCATTTTTCTCATAATGCTATGAGCTAGTAGAAAATTCATGAAGACCAATAACAGTCTGTAATCTAGACCAGTGCTTCTCAAACTTTACTGTGCATACAGAGCATTTAGGGTTCATGTTATAATGTACATTCTGATTCAGTTGGTCTAGAGTGGGGCCTGGGACTAAGCATTTCTAACAAATGGCCAAGGACCTTGGTAATTCAGTGGTAGAAATCTCCTTTCACATGGGAAACTTGGATTGACTAGGCCAATATACCTCATAGGCAGTCATCTCCCATCTGTCAGTGGAAGCATGAGTGTTGGTAAGATGCTGAACAGGTTTTAAGGGATCTTCTAGACTAAGACCAGGAAGAAAGACCTGGAGATCTACTTCCAAAAATCAGCCAATGAAAACCCTATAGATCCCAATGCTCTGATTTGCTATTGATCATGAGGATGGTGAACGACTAGATGGATGGTATTTTGCTTTGTTTGCATGGTGACACCATGAGTTGGGAATGGACACAATGGCAGCTAATGACAAGCTGTCAGATGCTGCTGCTGCTGCTGCTCTAGGGACCACACTTTGAGCTGGAAGGCCTTCACAATGGTGCATCTTTTTATAGCCTGACAAATACTTTTTCTTTTTTCTTTCAGGAACTTATTGTTAACATTTTCACATATCAAGAAGCATTATTCTGCAAGATGACTTTTAATGATTGTATTTATATTCAGCCATGTGAATGTATTTTGATTTAGTTAGCCGGTCTCGTATTGTTGATTATCTATGTTGGCTTATTCTTTTTCTTTTCTCTCTGTCTCTTTCTCTCCCTCTGTCTCATTTCTTCTATTCTAAATAGAGCTATGATGAACATGCTTGTACATACATGTTGTGCATGTCTCTGATTGGTTCTTCAGGCCATATTCTAGAAATGGGGCTACTGGTTCAAAGGACACACACATATTCAATTATCTTAACATGTTTTCTTTTCATCTTAACTAAGCGTGGAGTTAGAAATCATTCTTTGGGTTTCAGCCAAGGTGTTTAATCCTCTAAGAGCCTTTGCTAACACCCAAGTGAGGATCAAGTGTCTTCCCGTGGGTTGGCCCAGCACCCTGGCCTTCTACTAGCACAGAATTTACTTCACTGCCCTGTGATTGCCTGGAGTTCTGAACTCCTCAAAGGCAGAGATTTTGTCTGTCTGCCCACAGTTGTGCTCAAAAAATGCCTGTTAAATGAATGAATGAAAAAGAACTCTTAATAGCCTTTATAGTTAAAGAGTTGTATGACTAAATAGTATCATCTTAAGTGACACTGCCATGCAAAACAAAAAAAAAATTTACAAGGGAATTTCTAATAGTTTATTAAAGGAAAGACCAGTTGTCCAACTAATTGTGACCCCATGTGTGTCATAGAAGAATTGTGCTTCATAGGGACCTCAATTGCTAATTTTTCAGATGTAGATCACCAAATCTTTTCTCCCAAGGACATGTGCATGGACTCAAACATCCAACCTTTTGGTTAGCAGCCAAGCATGTTAACTGTCCCATCCAGAGACTCTAATAGTTTATCACCCATTGCTATCAAGCCAATTCCAACTTACAGGGACTCTATCGGATAACATAGAATTGCCATGTAGGGGTTCTAAGGCCGAAATCTTTACTGAAGTATCCTTCTTTACTGCTTCAATGTTCTCCCACAGAGTGGCTGGGGGTTAGAACCTTCAACCTTTCAGTTAAGTGTTTTAACTACTATACCATTCCCCCTGTCCCCCCCAAAAAAAAACACAACTCACTGCCATCAAGTTGATTCCAACTCATAGCAACCTCCATTGAATGTACAAGGCAGTAAATCTTTATGGAACCAGATTGCCTCATCATCTTTCTGCAGAGTGGCTGTAGGGTTTGAACAACCAACCTTCTGGTCAGCAGTCAAATACCTTATGTAATGCTCCACCAGAGCTCTTTACTATGCAATCAGGGCTTCTAATAGTTTATTAGGCCTCTTCATATCTACAGCTTTTAAGTAGGATTAGGAAAATGCAAGGGAATATATATTATCTAACATTAAATAGAAGGAACTCTGGTGGCACAGTGTTTAAGGCACCTGACTGCTAATTAGAAGGTTAGCATTTTAAACCCACCAGCCACTCTGAAGAAGGAAGGTGGAGCAACCCAATGGTGGTCACTATAAGTTGGAATTGACTTGATGGCGGTGGGTTTGGTTTTGGTTTTGGTTAACATTTAATGGACTCAGGTTATGAGATTGTTACCAAGTTGAGTTCATACCTTTTTGGCCTTAAAGTAAGCATTTTGGTTGTTTTACTCCTCATACTAGCCTATAAACATTTTAGGGAAGAATAATATACATGATTTTAACCCTTTTCTTCCAACCCAGATACTGCATCCAAAGGTACTGCTTTCTAAAAGTACAGAGAAGAGAGAGGCTTTCAGTTTCCAGGCTGGCTGTGGGGCTCCTCAACTGGAATTCTGTCAGGGAAAACCAGACCTTCATTCTGTCTGGGATGTGATCTGCCAAAGGCAGTAGAATAATCCACACAACCCCTTGGGGTTTTATCCAGTTGGAGGATTCACTGGTTGTCAACTGATACCTTTGTCAGAACAGCTGCCTTTCTATTCAATTCTGTGGTCATGTCTTGATTTAGTTAGCCAGTCTTCTATTGTTCGTTATCTGTATGTGTTTAGGTGAACAGAAACATGAGAGTAAAAGAAAACAGAATTCAGAGTACAAAGAATTTCAATATGCTCTGGTCTTTGACAGAAATAAAAGAAGAATCATATAAAACATTCCAAAACCCAAACTAAACCCACTGCCATTGAGTCGACTCCAACTCATAGTGGCCCCCCATTGGGTTTCCAAGGCTGTAAATCTTTATGAAAGTAAATTGTCTGATCTTCCTCCTGTGGAGCAGCTGGTGGGTTTGAACTACTGACCTTCTGGTTAGCAGCCAAATATTTTACCCACTATGCCAAAATATTCCAGAACACTAAAATTACTCTCTTCTGTTTCCACAATATTGAGCTGGGTCAGTTCTTTTATAATTCCCTTTTATGTGACTCTTCCTCCTTATAAACACTTCTATGACATGACATAGCACTGATGGTTTAGATGAACCAAGTGTGTCAGAAGGAATATGGTGTAAAGCAGGTATATTTTTGGTGATTATTCACCAACGATTATATATATATATATATATGACACAAACATTGCAACACACTCCAATCCTCCCCCCACCCATACACAAGACCCTCCCATACTGGCCTGATCCCTTAGTGGATATGTTCAATTTGTACTTTGCCCTTTCTAAACCTCTCCCAATCTCCAGGGCCTGGCACTCAGTGCTGCTGAGTTGTACAAGTCTAGGTGGCCATAGTTGTATTGTCCTCTGGGACTGTACCCACTGGTGTAACAAAATGTAGCAACTCTGCCCTTGTGCTTGGGACATGATGTTGTTATTGTTATTAGTTCTGTCAAGTAGGCCCCTACTCATGCACAACAGAATTGGACTATTGTGATCCATACGGTTTTCACTGGCTGATTTTCAGACAGAATGCCAGGACTCTCTTCCTAGTCCACCTTAGTCTGGAAGTTCTGCTGAAAACTGTTTAGCCTCAGAGCAGCACGCAAGTCTCCACTGACAGACAGGTGGTGGCTGTGCCTGAGAAGTGTTGGCTGGGAATCAAACCCGAGTCTCTCCCATGGAAGGCAAGAATTCTACCACTGAAGCACCACTACCTCTCAAACCATTTGCTGTCAGGTTGACTCCAACTCATGGTAACCCCATATGTGTTAGAGTAAAGCTATGCTCCATAGGGTTTTCAACGGCTGATTTTTCGGAAGTAGCACCAGACCTTTCTTCTGAAGTGCCTCTGGTTGCACATAACTCACTACCATTGAATCGATTCCAACTCATAGCAACCCTCATTGGGTTTCCGAGGCAGTAGTAAGCACAAAATAAAAATGTGTTGAATGAGCCCAGGTATGACTTCTGAATTCTCAACATGGCACTTCAAACAGCCACTGCATATTGATCGGGTCTGGCATGCAGGATGAACCTTTTTGCTATTCTTGCTTTAAGGAAACACAGTAAGAGGCTGCCAATATTGAACATATTTAATCATCTTTGCACAAGTGTGTGTTGGGTGCATGTGTAATGTGTATGCAAATACAGTTTGCTTAGAGCATGTGATTTTCTCCCCTCCCTCCCATCCCCATCCCTAAATATACAATTTCATGAAAACCACACCTGTGACTGCTTATTGGAATGGGAAGGGGTCCAGCTTATGTTCTCAAATTTATAACATTTGCCTGTGAATTTCTAAACTGTGGTTCCTGTAATAAACTACAGTGCCTGGCAGAAAGGTACAAAATATTTATATCTGAGCTGAACAAAGTTTTCCTTGGCTTCCACAACCTGAGTTGATTCTGCCCGTGTTTGTGGACATTGATCTTCTCATTCTCCTTCCCTGTTAGGCTTGTCACCTGTCCCTCTCCATCCCCACTCCCACTCAGAGACTGAGAGAATGGTGAGAAGTGATCTGTACTAAAGTAAACATTGGCAAATTCCATTATTTGTTCACATTTCCACAAAAATCAATCAAAAAATGTAACATGGGAAAGGGAGGCAGAATTTACACATTTTATTTTCACCTTCTGAGGTCCAGCAGCATTGCTCAGCTTCATGGCAATAACGAGAGGTACACTATTTTATGTGTCATGAACAATTGGAAAGGATGTTGAAACCCTTGTAGGAAAACAGTTTCAGAATAGTTGTTGTTGGTTAACCATGGAGTTGATTTTGACTCATGGGGACCCCATGTGGCACCCTTCCAGTTCCATTCCCCATTTACCTTTTCTGACAATAGATTTGTTATAGAAGTGGTCAGTTCCTAATCAATCACATGGCAAACTGTCTTCCTTATTCATGTATCCTTTCCCTTTATACACCCATCAGAAACCATTGGACTTAGTGGGAAGTTATAAAACAATTTCATTTTTATTTTCAGAAGTTCAAACTGAGTTTACCATTTTGACAGTGCAATTGCCTGCGTCTATGGCCTGTTTTGCTAAAGAATAAAGATAAACTTCTTTTCTTGGCCTAAAAGTAAACAACAAGCAGGCAATAGTTGTTATTGTTAACTGCCATCGATTCAATTCCAACTATTGGTGACCCCTGTGTGTGCAAAGCAGAACTGCTCCGTAGGGTTTCCAAGGTTAAGCCCTTGCAGGAGCAGATCTCCAGTACTGTCTTCTGAGGTCCCTCTGCGTGGGTTTGAACTGCCAAGCTTTTGGCTAATAGTCGCCCAGGCCAACAGTCAAGGAGAAGAAAAATAATTGGAATATATAAACTATGGTTTGATACAGTTAGGATTATGACATTGGGTTATTAACAGAGCCTCAAACAGGTAAAAATATGGCCCCAAAATATGTGGTGAGAGGTTAAGATGACCCCAGTGGAAAATGGAAAATACTCTACATTTATTATAATTTTGGAAAATTGTAGGAAACAAATTTGAAGTCCCTCAGACATGATTGGAATTGACAAGATTTCTCACAGTGAAATCTGGGTTAGAGCAACAACTAAAAGTTTTCCATGCAGTCCGTGCAACCTTAGGTATCTGTTGATCATATACATTAAATGAATCAAAATAGGGAAGAAGCTAATGACTCACTTGGGAACAAAAATAGCTCTTTAATGAAAGAAATGGTCCTCAGAAGTTATAATAGAACATCTGCTGATGTGCCTTTGGAAATTATAAATTTGCAAAATTTTCTTACATGCTTATTAGTTGGTGTCAAATTATTACCAAATCTGACCCTAGAGATGGAAAGTGATGGCACATGTCGGAATAGCTGACGTCTTGGAAGGAAGGGTGGCTCTTGCTGCCTCCGAGGCATGTGAGCTGGAGGCTTGATGAAACTTGAATAAACTTGGGGTTGGTTTTCTCATAGTTTTTGCTAATGCTTGTTGAGTGTTGGCTTCCTTTTCTCCAGTTTTCAGACATTGGGCCGTTGGGAGCAGTAATCCTCCAGTCAGCTTTCTGAGAAGGTTAACGTCCAAGTAAAACATTAATTTTCTGAGGCAATTTGATAGACAATTAGTCTGGGCAGAGCTCTTGTTTTACCAACAGATAGAAACAAAACTGGGAGTATTATAATGCCCAATGCAGGAAGAGGATTAAAAGTGTGACAGAGACGAAGAAGTAAGCTTTCTTCACATAAGCAGGGACCTGGGGGCAGTGAGGAGTCCCCAAGTAGTGCAAATGGCTAACACACTTGGCTGCTAACCAAAAGGGTGGCAGTTTGAGTACACCCAAAAGTACCTCAGAAGAAAGGCCTGGTAATGCACATGGGGTTGCCATGAGTCAGAATGGACTTGATAGCAACTGGTGGTGTAGGGCATAAAGGTAGGCTATTGTCTTTAAGGGAGTTGACAGGAAGATGAACATAGCTCTATCACTTCCATCCCTCCAATAACCCCAACTCACTGCTGTCAAATTGATTTGACTCATGGTGACTCCTCCTTGGGCTTCTGAGATGGTATCTCTAGGGAAATAGATTGCCCAATATTCTTCCCAAGGAGTGGCTGGTGGGTTTGAACCTCCAGCCTTTGGGTTAGCAGTCAAATGCTTTAGCCACTACACTACCAGAGCTCCAACAACCCCAGTATTCACAATTTAAGGATTAAAGAGTTGTGGCAAAGTTGGATATATAGTCTGTGGAAACTGGGGCCTTCTCTGCCTTGCAACTTCTGTGTCCCCAGCTTCCAGAACACACAGTAGATGGATAGATACAAATGGCTGCTGTTGAGTTGACTCTGACTCAGCTCCAAGACAACATGCTAAAATTGGGATGCATCAGCACCATCAGACCCTCCTTTCTACTGCCAGATCTGAGAGGTGTCATGCCAGAACTGAGTGGTACATACTGGTCATCCTTGATTTCTAGATAGCAAGGAGGCCAATAGAAAAAGGGAACTAATATCTAATATGGATAACTTCATAGATACCGTGTCCTTCTGATAAAAGCCTGAACACAAGGAAAGTCACTTATATTACTTATAATAAGAAGTGGATGGCATATAACAGACAAGCAGTGCCTCTGTCTCAAAAGCTGTCTCGATAGAGATGGTGACTTCCATGCTCACCATGCTTTGTGTCATGAGTGAAGGACTCAGTGGGACACTCATAGGATTCACAGAACTCACTGATATTCCCTTCTGGAAACAGTTCTTTCTTTTTTTTTTTTTTTTTTCTGGAAACAGTTCTGGTGAATATAAAGAAGTCTTCCATGAAAACCCTCTACCTGACTTCAAAGGTGAGGGACACAATGGAAGCCTACCTATTGCTGGTCTGCCCCTGGCCAAGTAGATCCACTAGGTGGGCTGTAAGCTTATTACTATATGTGCTGCTCATTATCGGAAGGAAGGTTGGGCAATCCTACTTCCGTAGTGATACTGCCTTGGAAACCCAAGGAGGGGTCGCTATGAGTTGGGTTTGACTCGACGGCACATAACAACAACAACAACAGCTGCTCATTAGCACCATAGCAGAGGAGAGAAGAATGATTCCTCCACTTAGTTATTTTATACCCAGCCTATGTGACCTGTTA
>NW_006921599.1:8964045-8967415 GCF_000298275.1 Orycteropus afer afer
AATAGTTTCCTGGTCCTGGGTCATCCCCTTAACCACCAGCATTATCAAGGTCCTCATTGCAGCTATTGTGCCAAGTATGGTCTCCCTTGCCCTCACTGACCCTCCACTTCACCACACATGATGTTCTCCTCCAGCAATTGATCCCTCCTGATGACATGTCCAAAGCAACTGAGGTGGACAATAGTCTGTTATGACCTACAAGGTTTCTATTGGCTAATCTTTGGAAGAAGATTGCCAGGCCCTTCTTCCTAGTCTATCTTAGTCTAGAAGCTCTACTGAAACCTGTCTAGCATGGGTGAACCTGAAAGTATTTGAAACACTGTTGGCATAGCTTCCAGCATCATAGCAACATGCAAGCCACCACAGTACAACAAACAGCTGGGTGAAGGAGAACAACAGTGGACTCTTGACACAGAATGAGCTGAGTGTTGGACAAAGCACAGGTTTTGGCTGGACACAATCCCTGCTTTACCATTTATAAGCTGAAAGACCCTAAGTCAGTAACTTAATTTTGCAAAAACTCAGTTTCCCTTTTGTAAAATAGAATTATAATACTTACTCCATAGAGTTGTTTTGAGGATTTAGCCACTACTGTAGGTAAAATGCCTATCAGAATCTCTCAACAAATGTTCAATATTTTCATTATCATAAATTAAGTGAATAAAAAAACAAAACAAAACAAAACAAAAAAACCCTAAACTCACTGTCATCAAGTCAGATCTGACTCATAGCTACCTCTCCTTGGGTTTCCGAGGAGGCATCACTACAGAAGTAAGTAGATTGCCCAATCTTCCAAGGAGTGGTTGGTGGGTTTGAACTGCCAGCTTGCTGGTAAGTAGTCAAATGAGTGAATGGTTAAGAATAACAAAATTACATTTGTACTATGTGCTAGGCATTCTCCAAAATGTGTAGAGGTAGATACTATTGTTACCCTTGCTCAATAGCTGGAGAAATGGAGGTTCAGAGATGAAAAGTTCAGACAAAAAGTAATCTAGAGGGACCAGCACATGGGCATGTGGCTGCAAGAGAAACTCAGTATTCTGTGGTTGTGGGAGGTGAGGCCAAGAGGAAGACACTGGACGTAGGCTTTGTCTTAGCAAGGCTCCAGGCCCTCTTTTCATCTTGGCCAGTCAGCCCTCACAGACTTGGGGGCCATGCAGAGTGAGAAAGCAATGAGCTGACTGAAGCTGGTGCTAACCAAGAATTTATGGAAGATTTTATTGCGATTTCCAACTGAGAACTTTTCTTCAATCATTTATGGAAAACATAAAAGCCAGTGGGAATTAAATAGGATAAAACAAGGTCGGAACCACTCTTCCAGATGCTGCGCACAGCTGTTTTTTGCTTAAGCAGTGGGAGCAAGAAAAGAGGATATTCGTTTGCTATTTGGGTCAGAGAGAGCACCTTAAAATCTCTCCTACATAATTCATCTTGTCCCAAATAGAATGAGAGGTCAAATTTCAGACCCTAAACCTTTTCATCAATCTCCTTCATTTTTTATCTCATGGGATTGGTGTGAAAAATAAGAAGAATTCTATTCCATAAAGAAAAAAATAAAGTCTCTCTGGGGTGGTGGATATCACAATTCCAGAAACAAGATGGAATGCACTAAGGGCTTCCTTACACGCCAAAATCCAGACGGTTCTTTCCTCTGACTCCATTTCATAGAACCAGTGGCATCTCAGCCCTGGGAACAAAGAGGAGAGTAGAAACAATCCTTATTTTAATATTCATAACTTATGTGCATGTTGAAAGCTTTTATTTTTATTAAGTTAATGGCCATCCCTTGCACTTATAATGCCCCTTTTACTCCAGGGGTTTAGCGGAGTTTGAAGAGCCAGCCAGCTGGCCACTTGCTTTCCCTCTTTATGACCTAGTTGGTAGCACCCTCCCTGGGAACTTAGAAGAGAGTCAGCATCTGTTCATCCCACAATGACTGTCTCTGAGAGTCCAGAAGAGGATAACTCTTGCTGCCAGCAGCAGAACTTTTTTGGGTCATCTGCAATCTGTGTGTAACTGCAGAAAGGACTACATGCTGACGTTGATATCAGCTTGGTAGAGTCACACATTTGGTGTTCTCGTATGGTGGTGCTAACACAAGTCCACCATCCTCCTTTTGGGGCTATATCTCAGTGTGGTTTAAAAAAGAGACTGTGAAGCACAGGGGTGGAGGACATAGCAGTCATTCTCTCCTGATAGGATGCCATGTTGGCTGATTCCAGGGACCTGGCCTGAAAGCAGGAGAAGAAAACTTGGATCTTGATTATGTCATGCCTGGTAGCCTAGTGCCTAAGGCATTTGACTGCTAACCAGAAGGCTGGTGGCTCAAACCCACCAGCCACTCCTCGGAAGGAAGATGGGGCAATCTACTTCCATAGTGATACTGCCTCGGAAACCCAAGGAAACCCAAGGAAGGGTCACTATGAGTCAGGCCTGACTAGACTGCACACAACAACAACAACAACAAGGATCTAGGAGGAGTCTCTGATTGGTGCAAATGGTTAAAGCACTTAGCTGCTAACTGGAAGGTTGGAGTTTCAAGCTCCCTCAAAAGTTCCTTAGAAGAAAGTCCCGATGCAAGCCTCCACTGAGGGATGGCTTTGCATATGGTGCATTGGCCAGGAATCAAACTCAGGTCTCTTGCATGGAAGGTGAGAATTCTACTGCTGAACCATCACTGTCCCCTTGATTAGGATAGTAGTTCTAAAACTTTAGCATGCATAAGACTCAGAGAAGGAGGGCCAAGACAATAACTATTAGAATGTATTTTCCCAGAACCTGTGGAGATTACAATTCTTTAGGTCTGGAGTAGGATACAGGAATCATAATGTAGGAACTCTGCAGACCACATCTTGAGAGACACTAGATTATCTCCTGGGATAGCTCAGGAGACATGGGTGTAGAAGCAGGAACCCCAGGAAAGTTCCAAGTAGGTGTCTAGCATGAATAGGGGGAGATGTTGAGAGAACATCTCCTGGGGTGGTAGGCCCACATCTTCCAAGGCCAGGTTGCAGCACTGATTTGCAGTCAAAAAGTCCCAGAGTGGACACGAGGACAGTGTGGAATGTATGGGAGGCTGAGAGTGGAATGCATGAGAAAGTTGCTCTGGGACTCCTCACTTCCCCAGTGTGCAGATCATATAATGGTTTGCAAATGATTTAGCATCCCTGCAGTCAAGGTTCCCAGGGTAAATTGCCTCCATTCCCACCATTGAGGAGCTGGGCTGTCCAACTGCAAGCAGGCAGGGAGCCCACTGCATTTGGGTACTCTGGCCAGAATGTTTCCTGAAGTGACGCTGTGGCAATTACTGCTGAAGAACTCACTGTAATTATCAATTATAATCCTAACAACAATTAAGGTTATGCATCAT
>NW_006921599.1:8967880-8973151 GCF_000298275.1 Orycteropus afer afer
GTGTTTACATGTAAAGATCAAGCTGTTGAATAAAATCACCAGCTTATTCTATTTCATCACAGGGTTTCATTTTCTACTGGAGCTGAAATGTTGACCTTTGTTTATTTTATTCTTACTATTTTTTAACTTGGGTGATTTTTTCTGAATTCCATACATGATAAAAATCAAGAACTTCGTGTTGATTTATATCTTAATTCTAAGATACTATCAGTTTCTAAGTGTGTACCTTTATTTAGCCATTTATACATGAATAAAGAAACCAAATCTCAGTTCAAGATAACAACTGAGATTTCTTATTGGCTGCCCCAACTCGTGGTGGCCCCATGTACAAGTGATCGAACTGCTACCCAGTTCTACAACATTCCCATGATGGGCTGCAGATCAGGCCCTTAAGATCCATAGGATCGGAGACATAGGGAAACAATTAGTCCAAGGGACTAATGGACCATGGGAACCTTAGGCTACATGATCCTGAGGCCAGAAGAACTAAATGGTGGCCAGTTACTAATGTCAACCACTCAGAAAGGGATCAAAATTAGGAAATCCTGGATAGAGTAGAAGGAAATTTGGAACAAAAATAAAAAACATAAAAATGACCAGAATTACTGGTTAGATAGCAACTGGTGAAACCCCCAATACTGTGGCCCTGGGTTACCCATTGGGCCTGGAACTGGACTCACTTCTATGGTTTAGCTCTCATCCAAACAATAAAAAGGCCTATGAGCTGAACACCTATGCCAGGGAGATGCACCCCTTAGAACAGTCAACATTTCAGCTCCAGTAGAAAATGAAACCCTGTGATGAAATAGAATAAGCTGGTGATTTTATTCAACAGCTTGATCTTTACATGTAAACACAAAATCACCTGAGTGGAAGCTGGATTCTTATAAACAAGAGTGGTGGATAATATAATATAATAAACCCCTACACCCACTGCTGTCAACTCATAGCCAGAGGGCAGAGTGGAACTGCCCCATTGAGTTTCCAAGGTTGTAAATCTGTGGAAGCAGACTGCCACATCTTTCTCCTGCAGAGTGGTTGGTGGGTTCGAACCACTGACTTTCAGTTCACAGCTGAGCACTTAACCCCATGCCACCAGTGCTCTTGAATATTATAATACTAAAAAACCAAACCCACTGCCATAGAATTGATTCTCACTCATAGCAACCCCCACTGGGTTTCCAAGGTGGTAAATCTTTATGGAAGTAGATTGCCCCAGCTTCCTTCCGTTGAACAGCTGATGAGTTTGAACTGCCATCCTTCTGGTTAGCAGTCAAGTGCCTTAGGCACTGCAGCACCAGAGCTTCCTGAATATAATAGCGCCCTGAAAACAGCCCTGCTCATCACACATATCCTTTTCAGAAGTCTCAGAGCAGAGGGCTTTCAGTTACATTGTAGCTCCAACTGCTGTGCTTAAATTGCTTCTGGAAGCACTGAGCCCTTGGTTGCTGCTGTAGATTTAGCTCTGGGCTGGAGAGAATGTGAGGAGAAGTCATTTGCATCAAAAAAACACTAGCTGTCTATTCCCATTACAAAAAACACTTGGTATTTTAGTGCAAATTATTTTAAAAGGGCAGCTGACTTATGGATGCAGAAAGGGTAATCCACAAAGATGCATGCAATTTTGTCCCATTGGATGTCCTGGGGCAAAAACATCAAGGATAAGGAGTATACTAAATACAAACAGATACAATCATAAAATATGACACCCAGGATTAAAATATCCTTTTCAAGGGTCCTTTGCACTTACAGAGAGAAGCTGCCTTATTAATATCAAGGCCTATTATTCCCTCCATTTCAGAAGCAGCTTGTTCCTTGTAGATAGTATTCTTAGAAATTTGTTGAAATTCTAGGATTTTCATCAGACTAACCTGGCATCACAGAGCTCGGTCAGGGAGGGATTGGATTAAGGGTTAGGAACTCAGGATCTGGAGCCGGACAGATCTGGGTGTGAATCCATACTACCCTCTCTGAAGCCTCAGTTCTCATCTGCAAAAGAGAACTTGAGTTATTGGAGAGGATTAAACACAACACAATGAAACAAAAACTCCAGATGTAGCATTAATGTAGGGTTCTGGCCTGGGGGGCGGGGGGAGTGTGTGTGTGTGTGTGTGTGTGTGTGTGTTTCCTCTCTTATTGCTTTATTATAGGCACGTTTTGAGAGTGGAAAATGCACTGTTCACTATTATATAATGGGAAGAGATTTCTATGGTTTAGGAAAACAAGGAAATTCCTTGGGAAAAATGCGCTGAGATGTTGGCAATTTTACAGAGTAAGAGGAAAATGGAATCTCACACTATCCAAGTGGATGTTGTTGTTAGGTACCATCAAGTCAGTTCTGACTCACAGCGACCCTGGATACAACAGAATGAACTACTGCTTGGTCCTGCACCATCCTCATGATCACTGCCAAGCTTGAGCTGCAACCACTTGTCAATCAATTCATGTCGTTGAAGGTCTTCCCCTTTTTTGCTGACCCTCCACTTTACCCAACATGATATCCTTCTTTTGGTGCTGGTCCCTTCTAACAACAGGACCAAAGTATGAGAAAGAGAAATCTGGCCACTCTCACTTCTAAAAAACATCCTGGCTCTACTGTACTTCCTCCAAGACAGATTTGTTCATTCTTCTAGCAGTGCATGGTGCCTTCAATATTCTTTGCCAACACCATAATTCAAAAGCACTGATAAAAATTGTTCATAACCAAGGTGTAGGTATGTCTGTTTCATTTATGTAAGAATAACAGCTAACAGCTATTGAGCATTTACTTGGTGCCAGCTGCCATTCTAAGTGCTTTACATGTGTCCTTTCATTTGATTTTCACAATATCTTTAGGAAATAGGTATTAATATTATCCCCATTCCACAGATCAGAAAACCTAGGGACAGAGAGGTTAAGTAATATGCCCAAGCTCACACAGCTACTAAGTGGTAGAACCAGCATTTGAACTTAGACATTTATTCCTATATCCACACTCTCTGCCACTATGCTTTATGTTTTATTTATTTTTCAGTCTCTCACAGAATCTCACAAAATGCTATGCACATGTTGTTGTTGTTGTTGTTTTTAGGTGCCTTTGAGTCCGTCTCTGACTCATAGCGACCCTATGCACAGCAGAACGAAACACTGCCCAGTCCCACGTCAGCACCACGATCCTTGCTATACTTGAGCCCATTGCCACAGCCACTGTGTCAATCCATCTCATTGAGGGCCTTCCCCTCTTTCCTCGATCCTCCACCTTACCAAGCATGACATCTTTCTCCAGGGAATTGTCCCTTCTGACAACACGACCAAAGTAGGTGAGATGAAGTCTGGCCATTCTTGCTTCCAAGGAGCATTCTGGCTGTACTTCCTCCAGCACAGATTTGTTAGTTCTTTTAGCAGTCCATGGTACTTTCAGCATTCTTTGCCAGCACCACAACTCAAAAACATCAACTCTTCTTTGATCTTTGTTATTCATTGTCCAGCTCTCACATGCATAGGAGGTGATTGAAAATACTATGGCTTGTGTTAGGCGACCTTAGTCCTCAAGGAGACATCTTTGCTCCTCAGCACTTGAAAGAGGCCCTTTGCAAGCTGATTTGCCCAGTGCTATATGTTGTCTGATGTCTTGACTTCTGCTTCCATTTGCCTCAATTGTAGAACCAAGCAATGTGAAGTCTTTGACAATTTTAATCTTTTCTCCCCTTATTGTGATGCTGCTTATAGGTTCAGTTGTGAGGATATTTGTAATTTTCAGTCTTTGTCAGTGAGTGCTTCAAGTCATTCTCACTTTCAGCAAGCAAAGTTGTGTCGTCAGCATATCGCAGGTTGTTAATGATTCTTCCTCCAATCTTGATGCCACATTCTTCTTCATATAGTCCAGCTTCTCGAATTATTTGTTCAGCATACAGATTGAATAAGTATGATGAAAGGATACAACCTTGACACACTCCCTTCTTGATTTTAAACCATGCAGCGTCCCATTAGGAGCTCTGGTAGCATAGTGCCTAGGGCATTTTGACTGCTAATCAGAAGGCTGGCAGTTCAAATCCACCAGCCACTCAGAAGGAAGTTTGGAAAATCTACTTTTGTAGTGATTCTGCCTTGGAAACCCAAGGAGGGGTCCCTATAAGTTGGATATGACTTGATGGCACTGGGTTTCTGTTTGTTTTTTTAGTGTCCCCTTGCCCTGTTCGAACAATAGCCTCCTGGTCTATGTACACGTTCTCCATGAGTACAATTAAGTGTTCTGGAATTCTCATTCTTCTCAATGTTACCCATAATTTGTTATGATCCACACAATCAAATACTTTTGCATAGTCAATAACATACAACTAAACATCTTTCTGGTATTCTTTGCTATCATTCAAGATCCATCTGACATCAGCAATGATATCCCTTGTTCCATGTCTTATTCTGAATCCAGCCTGGATCTCTGGAAGTTCTCTGTCAATATACTGCTGCAACCGTTTTTGAATTATCTTCAGTAAGATTTTACTTGCCTGAGATATTAATAATATTGTTTGATAATTTCCCATTTTGTGGGATCACCTTTCTTTGGAATGAGTACAAATATGGATCTCTTCCAATCAGTTGGCTAGGTAGCTGTCTTCCAAATCTCTTGGCATAGCTGAGTGAGTGCCTCCAGTGGGGCATCCGTTTGTTGAAACATCTCAATGAGTACTCTGTCAATTCCTGGATCCTTGTTCTTCACCAATTCCTTCAGTGCAGCTTTGACTTCTTCCTTCAATACCATTGGTTCTTGATCATATGCCACCTCCTGAAATGGATGAACATCAACCAGGTCTTTTTGGTACAGTGACTCTGTATATTCCTTCCGTCTTCTTTTGATGTTTCCTGCATCATTCAATATTTTGCCCATAGACAGTTTCAATATTGTAACTTGAGGGTTGATTTTTCCTCAGTTCTTTCAGCTTGAGAAATGCCAAGTGTGTTTTTCCCTTTTCATTTTCTAACTCCAGTTCTTTGCACATTTCATTATAGTAATTGGCTTTGTCTGCTGGGCTGCTCTTTGAAATCTTCTGTTCAGCTCTTTGAAATCTTCTGTTCAGCTCTTTGATCTTGTCATTTCTTCCATTTGCTTTAGCTACTCTGCTCAAGGGCAAGTTTCAGGGTCTTTTCTGACATTCATTTTGGTCTTCCTTTTTCATCTTTTTAGTGACCTCTTGCTTTGTTCATGGATGATGTTCTTGATGTCATCCCACAATTCTTCTGGTTTTTGGTCATTGGTGTTCAATGCATCAAATCTATTCTTTAGATGATCTCTAA
>NW_006921599.1:8973681-8981508 GCF_000298275.1 Orycteropus afer afer
CGCTATGAGTCGGGGCTGACTCGATGGCACATAACAACAACAACAACAATGCCTAGGATATCAATCTTTATGTGTTCCATTTCATTTTTGACAACTTCCAATTTTCCTAGATTCATACCTTTTACATTCCATGTTCCAATTATTAATGAATGTTTGCAGCTGTTTCTCCTCAATTTGACTCATGCCATGCCAGCAAATGGAGGTCCTGGAAGCTTTACTTGATCCATATCATTAAGGTTGGTTCTATTCTGACGAGGCAGCTCTTTTCCAGTCACATTTTGAGTGCCTCTGACCTAAAGGTCTTGTCTTCCTGCATTGTATTGGACGATGTTTCAGGGCTGTTCATAAAGTTGCCCAGTAATGTATCAGACAGTGTTTCTCTGCTATTCATAAGGTTTCCCCTGGCCAATTCTTTGAGAAGTGGATGGCCTCTTCCTTCTTCCTAGTCTGCCTCAGTCTGCAAGCTGTGTTGAAATCTGTGCACCATGTGCAACCCTGCTGGCATTTGAAACACCAGTGGCATAGCCTCTAGCATCACAGCAACACACAAACCACCACAATATGACAAACTGACAGACAAGTTCATCTCCCTTAGCAGTTCAAAACTTCTCTGCCCTCCCCTCCCCCCAGCTTTTCCTGCTTCCCACCTCTTGTGTGGGGCCTGTCTCCCTCCCCTTACCTGGATCCTGCTGCCTTGCAAATAGTGGGCATCAAATAAATATTAGCTGACTTGTTCCTATTGGATTTTAGAGAGAGAAAGTGGGGGAAAAAAAGTCCAGGAAACTGCTTGGAAAGTAGATAGGTGGAATCTTACCAAGGACCAATAGGATAACACTATCTATGGAGTCCTATGAGCCATGAGTGACCAAATGCACACTAGGTTTTCTTCTTCAACTCAGGCCCAGGAGAATTTTAGCAGTAAACTCATGCTAAGAAAGAATCTTCTTCTACACACTATCTGCAGAATGACCTGTAAGGTTAAAGGAAATGTAACTGCTAAATGATTGTGAAATTATTGTGAAGAAGGAAGAGACTATCTATTTCTCAAACAATTGGTCAGTGAAAATCTTATGAATAGGAGTGAAATTACCCTGGTTTAGTAAAAAGATCATAGGCTTTGGGTCTGACTAGACATAAATACCTTACTCCACATTTTATCAGCTGTGTGATCCTGGGTATATTATTTTAAAAATAGTTGAAGGAGGTTGAGGTAACAAAATAATAATAGCACCCAGGTTTCACAAATGAGAGAAAGTGTATAAAACTGTTTTGTTAATAATATAACACTAGAGAAATGTGTATTATTCAAGTAACATGAGTAATTATCATAGCTTAACTGCCACATCTCTGTGGTATAATAAATAGATGTTCAACTGTCAGGAGGTAGCATATGACCAAGAATCAAGAACCAATTATATTGAAGGAAGAAGACCAAGCTGTACTGGAAGCATTGGTAAAAAAAAAAAAAAAAAAAAAAAACCAAGCCTCCAGGATTGACAGAATACCCATTAAAATATTTCAATGCAGTGCTGGGGGCACTCACTCATTTATACCAATAAATTTGGAAGACAGTTACCTGGCCAATTGACTGGAGGAAATGCATATGTATATCCATTCCAAAGAAATGTGATCTAATAGAATATGGAAATGATTGAACCATATTATTAATATCACATGGAAGTAACATTTTGGTGAAAATAATTCAGAAATGGCTGCAGCAGTACATCAACAGGGAACTGTGAGAAATGCAAAAGCTGGACTTACAAGAGGATGTGGAATGAGGGATATCATTGCTGACGTCACATGGATCTTGGCAGAAAACAAAGAATATCAGAAATATGTTTGCCTGTGCTTTATTGACTATGCAAAGACATTTGATTATGTGGATTTTAACACATTATGTATAACATTGCCAAGAATGAGAATTCCAGAATACTTGATTGTGCTTATGAAGAACGCTTAAATAGACAAAGAGGCAGTTGTTTGAACAGGACAAGGGAATACTGTATTGTTTAAAATCAGGAGAAGTGTGTGTCAGGGTTGTATCCTTTCACAACACTTAAACAGTCAAGTTGCTGAACAAATACGCCAGGAAACTGGACTATACGAAGAGGAACATGGCAACAGGATTGGAAGAAGACTCATTAACAACTTGCTATATGTTCTGGTGGGAGCTCTGGTAGCATAGTGTCTAAGGCACTTGGCTGCTAACCAGAAGGCTGGTGGTTCAAACCCACCAGCCACTCCTCAGAAGGAAGATGGGACAATCTACTTCCATAGTGATACTGCCTTGGAAACCCAAGGAGGGGTTGCTATGAGTCAGGTCTGACTCTACGGCACATAACAACAACAATATATGTTCTAGTGACATACTGCCTAAGGCATTTGACTGCTAATGAGAAGTCTGGAGGTTCAGCCATTCCTTGGAAGGAAGACTGGGCAATCTATTTCCGTAGAGATACCACCTATGAAACCTAAGGAGGGGTCTCTATGAGTCAGAAATGACTTGATGGCAGATTTTTTTTTTTTTTTAAATATGCAGGTGACACAATCTTGCTTACTGAAAGCAAAGAAGACTTGAAGCCCTTACTGATGAAGATCAAAGACTACAGCCTTCAGTATTGAGGTGGAGTGAATTACTTGGTATGGCTTTCCTAGCTGTGGTCTTGTGACTCCCATCAGATGCAAATTTGACATGTTTGTGACCCACCAAGGGGATTGGATAGCTTGTTACTAATGTAAATAAGGTCCATGGCACCCTTGGGGGGATGGGACCATGAAGACCATGCAAATATAGCATATGGGATTCTAACGTGAGGATTGGTCACTTTTGCCATTCCGCTGGGCTTAAAAGTGAGCTTTTTTAGAGGCAGAAGAGAGTTTTTCACTGCCCGAAAGAGAGAAGAGCTGGTGGTGGAGCAGAGCATGTCCTTGGACCTGAGATCCCTGCACTGGGCCTCCTTGGCAGAGAGATGGCTGGCTAAGCAACAGTGGCATAGAACCAAGAAGCATGAGATAGAGTGGTGGGCTTGCCAGCCCATAGCAAGAAAGCTGGGTGCCTTTGGGCAGGATTCTTGCTGGCAAAGTGGGATTCACCTATCAGCAGAGCTAAAAGAGCTTTGTAACACTTGCCCAAGCAGGGTAAGGTCAGTTCAAGAGGCCAACAGCCTGAGAGCACAGCAGAGGTGAAACTGTTCTGATTGAAGAATTTTATCCTGAGAGTGTTCCTGAACCTGAACCTGTTACTTCTTTAATAAACCTCATAAATGTGAGTATTGTCTGTGAGCTCTGTGTGGCCACTGCAATGAATTATTGAACCCAGCAGAAAAGTAGTGGGTGCCCTGGGAGGGACGGTTGGTGTTGTTAGTGGAAGTTAAGAGAAATTAGGTTAGGGTAGAGAAGAAGTTAGAACAGGTTGAGCCACAAGAAAACCACAAAAAGACCAACAGCTGGCTCAAGAAAATAACGCTTGTGCAGTAGTTCCCAGATGACCACCATATGGACTTTCACTAGAGGCCCTAGTGAGCAACAAGCGTAAAAGGAGCATATGCTAAATGATTTTCATGAACAACAGTGTAAAAAGCCTGTCACTCCAAGGAAGGAAGGTGGGGTGATCTATTTCTGTAAAGATTTACAGCTTTGGAAATCTAATGTGGGTCACTATGAGTCAGAATCGACTTTATGGCAGTGAGTTTGGTTTGGCTTTAAACAAAGAAGAGGCAGAGAGATAAGAGGAGTCAATGAGCCTGGGCGGAGAGAGAAAATGTCCTGCAGGATAAATGGGAGCAGAACACTGATGTATAGGGCCTTCCTACCTCCCCTGAAGCACCTGCTTGCATTCTCCACCTAAGTGTACTGTCACTTGACTTAAATAAAGAACTTCTTTTACTTTATAATTTTGGTCTCTTGACTTAAATCCTTCTTCCAAAAAGATGAGAACCGAGCCCTTTATGAGGCAGATTTCCCATCTGGTAACAGTGACAGACTTGATATAAAGGCTGGAGGGTGATGGCATGTCTGGCTTCCTAGGAATAAGCCTTGGACTACTGCTGCTGATTTTGTCTTCCTCTAATGAAGTTAGAGGAGGTTAGAGGATGCTGCCTCCATGCCCTTTTTGCAAGTATGGATTACATCTCAACATAAGGAAACAAAAATCCTCACAACTGGACCTATAAGAAACATCATGATAAATAGAGAAAAAAATGAAGTTGTCAAGGATTTCATTTTATTTGGATCCAAAATCAACATCCATGGAAGCAACAGTCAAGAAATCAAGGGATTTCTTGCATTGGGCAAATCTGCTTAAAAAAAAAAAAAAAAACTCTTTAAAGTATTAAAGAGCAAAGACTTCACTTTAAAGACTAAGATGATGCACCTGACGCAAACCGTTGTCTTTTTGTCAGCCTCATATGCATGTGAAAGCTGGACAATAAGTATGGAAGACCAAAGAGGAATTGATGCATTTGAATTGTGGTGTTAGTGAAGAATATTGAATATACCATAGATTGAAAGATGAATGAACAAACTTGTCTTTGAAGAAGTATAGCCAGAATGCTCCTTAGAAGCAAGAATGGCCAGACTTCTTACTTCATAGTTTGGTCATGTTATCAGGAGGGACCACTCCCTGGAGAGGAATATCATGACTGGTAAAGTAGAGGGTCAGCAAAAAAGGGGAAGGCCCTCACCAAGATGGATTGACACTGTGCCTGCAACAATAGGTTCAACCACAGCAATGGCTGTGAGGATGGCACAGGACCAGGCTGTGTTTTGTTCTATCGTACATAGGGTCACTATGAGTCGAAACCAACTAGTCAGCACCTAACAACAACATATATTTATGTACACTCATACACACACACACACACACACACATAACTTATCTAGACATATAAACAGAAAATTCCAAACAATAGAAAAAAAAAGATTTTAAATTCTCAACTACTAGTTTTTTTTGTTTTGTTTTTTTGAACACCACTGCCTTACTTCAAGAACAGTGTGGTAAGGCACTGGGTACATGGTGGTGGCCCATTAGTGGTGAGGCACCTGATGAAAATGCTGAAGAAACTCAGTCTGTGCAGGGAGGGGAGGTAATAAAGATAGTAATAGATGGGACAAAACGTACTCCATTGTTTTTGTGTGCTGTTGAGTTGATTACAACTTGAAGCAACCTGTAGGATAGAGTAGAACTGCCCTATACGGTTTCCTAAGTTGTAATCTTTGTGGGAGAAGATTGCCACATCTTTCTCCCACAGAGCAGCTGGTGGATTTAAGAGACTGATCTTTCAGTTAGCAGCTGAGTACTTTAACCATTGAGTCACCAGGGTTCCTAGTATTCCATTAAACCAAAAAACCAAATCTACTGCCATTGAGTTGACTCTGACTCATACATAGTGACACCCATTGGGTTTTCAAAGTGGTAAGTCTTTACAAAAGTAGATTGCCCCATCTTCCTTTCACAGAGCAGCTGGTGGGTTTGAACTGCCAAACTTCTGGCTAGCAGTCAAATGGCTTAAGTACTGCACCACCAAAGCTCCATTAGAGATCATTTAATCTTGTGAAAAGCTCACCAATTTCACATTGACCACCCATGCAACAGACTATCAGATGAAGAGGTCAAGAGAGAAATTTGGAAAGATAAGCATAGCAAGGACCAATTTGTTTCCTCCTCTTCACTATCTGTGAACATGCTATGAGAACAACTTCTGAGGACAAGTGATTTTGCCATTTCTCAGTGTGAAATCAATAAGGATTTACTGGTGAAGAAAAATTTCATATATTTTTCATTATAACATGCTACTTTTTTTGTTTGTTTTGGCGTTTTTAAGGGAAGTGAGTATGCATTGAATATCCCAGTTTTCCAGGAAAGAACTGATAAGTAACATATATTTATTTTGTTTCTATTACTGAATATTTTGGAGTTTATTTTTAACTGGTTATTTTTGTGTTAAGGTAAGACCAGGATGTATTCAGTAGATGCAGAATACTGACAGGCTTTTTAATGCATTCTTTGGTGGCTTCAAATGATATGTTTATATTATATGAAGAGTTTTCTAAGGCATACCCTTTTTAACTTCTTTATTTCTTACCATTCTTTATGTCCCATAGTATATGCTATACTTTTTCCAGTAAAACATCCTTTATAAAATTATTGTGCTTTTTTTGAATCCATAAATTTAATTTTGAAATAAAGTTAGCCAGGAATGGGTATTCAGGGAGGGCTTCTGAGACCACTTGATCTAATATAGCACACCATCTTATCCCTCTGTTTGCTCTACTTTATTTTTCTGGCCAGCTTATTATATATTTATGTGTTTACTGTCAGTCTTCACTTACTAGAATATGATTTTCACAAGGGCAGGGACTTTGAATGTCTTCATTCACTGCTGTATGCTCAATCTTAGAATAGTGCTTAGTATCTCTCATTAACTTACTCATTGACACCAAATTGATTCCTACTCATAATGACCCTATAGGACAAAGTACAAGAGCCCTATATATTTTTCAAGACCATCATCTTTATGAAAGCAGACTGCCACATCTTTCTCCCGTGGAGCAGCTGATAGGTTCAACTGCTGACCTTTTTGTTAGCTTCAGAACACTTAACATCTGTGCCACCAGGACTCCTTACTTAGTATCTAAACCAAACTCACTGTCATTGAGTCAAGTCAGACTCATATAACAACCCTCATTGGGTTTCCAAGGTGGTAAATCTTTACAGAAGTAGATTGCCTCATCTCGCATCCGCAGAGCAGCTGGTGGTATTGAACTGTCAGTCTTCTGGTTAGTTGTCAAATGCCTCAGGCTCCACACCATCAGAACTCCTTTACTTAGAATCTTGTTGTTGTTGTTGTTGTTATGTGCCGTCGAGTCAGCCCTGACTCATAGCGACCCCTCCTTGGGTTTCCGAGGCAGTATCACTACGGAAGTAGGATTGCCCAACCTTCCTTCCGAGGAGTGGCTGGTGGGTTTGAACCGCCAGCCTTCTGGTTAGCAGTCAAGTGCCTTAGCCACTAAGCTACCAGAACTCCTTAGAATCTAGTAGATGCTAATTAATACTGGCTAGATATATGCCTGGGAGCTCTGGTAGCTTAGTGCCTAAGGCACTTGACTGCTAACCAGAAGGCTGAAAGTTCAAACCCACCAACCACTCCTCAGAAGGAAGGTTGGGCAATCTACTTCTGTAGTGATACCACTTTGGAAACCCAGGGAGAGGTCGCTATGAGTCAGGTCTGACTCGATGGCACATAACAACAACAAATATATGCCTGTATCACCATCCGTCTGTCATTTTGTTGCAGCTTGATTATAGCTGTGATGCTAGAAGCTATGCCATTAGTATATCTAATACCAGCTGGGTCACAATGATTGGACAAGGTTTAGCTGAACTTCCACACTAAGAGAGACTAGGAAGAAAGTTCTGGTGATCTACTTTCAAAAATCAGCCAGTGAAAATGTATGGATGAAGAATCTGTGAATTGCATCATAACATGGATGAACTTGGAAGACATTATGCTGAGTGAAATAAGTCAGTTACAGAAGGACAAATGTATTAGTCTGTTATTATAAAAAAAATTAAAGAAAGGTTTACACAGAGAAGGAAAATTTCTTTGCTGATTGCCAAGAGGAGAGAAAACTGCTGGCTAGTTAAGAGACAGGTGTTGGTTTGGGTGAAGGGAAAGGCAATATTACAAACACTTGCGACCAGCACAATATCACTAAGGAAAAGGAAGACATGGAGAGGTGCACAAGAGATATAGACAGCAGAGGTAAATAATATTAGGTAAACGATACTGAATTATCAGTAATAACAAACACTAATCTACTAGT
>NW_006921599.1:8981833-9002725 GCF_000298275.1 Orycteropus afer afer
TTTGCCAACACCAGAATTCAAAGGCATCAACTCTTCTTTGGTTTTCCTTATTCATTCATTGTCCACCTTTCACATGCATATGAGGAGATTGAAAGGACAACGTCTTCATCAGGCAAACCTTAGTCTTCAGAGTGACATCTTTGCTCTTTATAAAGGTCTTTTACAGCAGATTTGTCCAGGGCAATACGACTATGATGTCTGATTCCTTGACTGCTGCTTCCATAAATAGATAGGCTATAAGATCAGGTACGAGTAGGTGAATGGGACTATTCCCCTGGCCACTCCTCGGAAGGAAGATTGGGCAATCTACTTCCGTAGTGATACTGCCTCGGAAACCCAAGGAGGAGTCGCTATGAGCCGGATCAGACCTGATGGCAATGAGTTGATATATAGGTTTGGTAGATAATATTCTTACATAAGTATTTTATGTGCTATAAAAATGTCCACACATAATATAGAGATAACAGAGGACAAAGTTAGAATAATTCCTTAGTCAAAACCAAGTATCTTGAGGGAGTGAGTAGTTGGGCCTGTGGGCTCTGGACCAAGGTCACGGGTACAAAAAGCTCAACTGTCACAACATAGTACACAAATACATTGTTCTACAACCTACTTTGGTGACTCGTTACTGGGGTCTTAGAAGCTTGTGAGTGGGCATCTAAGATGTAACTATTGGTCTCTCCTTGTCTGGAGCAAAGAAGAGTGAAGAAAATCAAAGACACATGGAAAAAATTCATCCAAGGGACTATGGACCATGGAAACCTCAGCCTACACAACCCTGAGACCAGAAGAACTAGATGGTACACAGTTGCCAATGCCAGCCACTCAGAAAGGGCTCAAAATTGGAGATCCTGGATAGAAGGGAAGAAAAATGTGGAATAAAATTCAGAAACATAAAAAAGACCAGGATTACTGGTCAGATAGAAACTGATGAAACCCCCTACACTACGGCCCCTAGTCATCCTTCAGAATTGGATTCACTCCTGTAGCTTAACTCACAGGCAGACAATAGACAGGCCTGTGAACAATTACACTAGGGAGATGCACTTCTTAGAACAATCAACCATGGGAGATCAGAAAGGCAGCATTTGCTCAAGGAGAAATCCAGCGAGGTAGGAACGCATTAGTAAGAAGGACAAAGCAAAAGGGTAACCACAGGGAAGAGGTGGGTGGAGAAAATTTACATTGTGGAGATTGTAATCAGTGCCATGAAACAAAACTGTTGTACATGAACTATGAATGGAAAATGAATTTGCTCTGTAAAATTGCACCCAAATCACAATAAACTTTTTTAAAAAAATCAACAAAAACCTTACGGATCACAACTGAATCTTGTTCAGTATAGTAGTGCTGGAAGAAGATACCCGCTAAGTTGGACGGCACTCAAAACACACTCAAATGGCCTCAACAATGGACTTGGACATAAAGATGGTACACAATCAGGCAACACTTTGCTCTGTTGTACATGGGGTTGCCATTAGTTGGAATAGACTTGATGGCAACTAACAACAAAAGTAAAAATATACGCATGCACATGATTCTGGATATTCTGCACCAGTGATCTTCTGCATATTCTAAATCAATGATTTTCTATTGCGTCATTTTTCCCTTGTAACTCAAGACTTTCTCCTCCTCCAGGCAGTACGTGAGAAAGTCCACCTGTTCTTGCCCCAGTCATCTTCACTTATGTCAGTCTAAACGAAACTCATGATGTTGCCTCCACCTGGAATGGGACACACTCTGGTCTCTTTCCTCAGACTCAGCCTATTTAAGAGGCACCCTGAATTTCCAAACAGCTTGGATAGAAAGAGACCATGGAAACATGGGAGAGGAATGTACACAAGGACAAATAGACTCACTGGCTTCTAACAAATAAATAATTCTAACAGGAAAAGGATACTTACCTTGGGTAGGGAGAGGGGAACTTTGGGAGAAGAATTTAAGGAATGGAGGAATTTAAGGAATGTGCTTTACAGTTATTTATGTTTTTCCTTTTATCCTCATGGGCAGAAAGAGGAATAGATATATAAATACACATATAGAAAGTAGAATAGGATGGAAATCTTGCTGTTTCTTAAAATGTTTACTGATAATTCTTCTTGGAGAGAGAACTGCATTTGGAAATGCAGTAGAACAATTAACCATGGGAGATCAGGTGAGATCCTGTAGACATGGATAGAAGATGAGAATTAAGAGGAAGAGTTCACTGTTTGAGGGTATGAGTGAGTGAAGAGGAGAGAGAAGGAAAACTCAGCAATATGGCAGGGGTTAGAAGAGCCCCGTGGTGGTTGTGGTAGCCACCTCAAGATCATAGGTCCCCAATTACAGCTAAGTCCTGGTATTTACATCTTTGTTTATTTCTCTCCCATATTGTACCGAGGTTGGTCTGTGTGACCATTAGAATATGACTGGAGGGATGGTATGTCCCTTCTAAAATTAGGTTATAAAATGTTGTGGCCCCACTCAGTCTTGGGGAAGCCAGCTGCCACACTGTGGATAGCACTATGTGGAGGCCCATTATTAAGTAACTGATGACTTCAGCCAACAGCCAATGAGAAACTGCAACCTGGGTGAACTTGAAAGCAGTTTCTTTAATCCAGGTGTCTTGAGCAGTCTAAAGTTCTGACGACCATTTTGATGGCAATTTTAGAGAGATCCTCAACCAGAAACTTCCAGCTAAGTTACTCAGAGATTCCTCACTCTGAGAAATTGTGTGAGGTAATACATGTTTTCTTTTTTAAGTTACTATGTTTAGGGGTAATTTGTTATGCAGCAGTTGATAACTGATACAGTAGTAGGGAGGCAAGATGGCATATTATGAATAGCAATGCCCACTGTTTTATGGAGCATTTGAGTGGAAAATGGGCTCTGATACACACCTATCTCTAGTTTCCAGGATATACTTTATGCACTTGAGTAGCAAAGAGAAAGGAGAGGGAGACGAGCATCTTGCAGGTGATGCTCTGAACTTTCCTCTTGGATGAGTTAGGTGGACCCGAGTTGAGCTGATGTTAGTCTGCTGTAACAAACACCAATACACCTGGCTCAAATTGACAGTGTGTCACAGTGTAAGGTAGTATTTCAGTTAGGAATGTTTTTGTGGCAACCAACAGAAAACCTATTCAAATCAGCCTAAGCAAGACAGGGGCTTAATTGACTGCTGTCACTGAAAGGTCCAGGAATAGGTAGGTTTCATTTGAGATTTGATTCAGTGGCTCAACAGTGTCACCAAAGACCTGGTTCATTTCCTTCTTGCCTCTTTGCCTTCTTCAATGTTAGCATCATCCCAGGGCTAATTCCCTTCAGGATCATAATAAGATGGCTTCCAGTAGCTTCTGGAGGTTGTATTTGTCCCTGTTCATGTCTAGTCAGAATGGAGAGGTCTTTGTCCCCAACCATCAAAGAGAAGTCATGTGTTTCATGTTGACTAGACTAGATGAGGTCATTTGTCCAATTCTGAGCCTACCTATCCTTGACCCATTTACTGTGGCAAGGAGACTGAGATTATGCTGGTGAATTAGTACTGGAGCTGGAGGTGAAATGGATAAGGCTCAGTAAGACAAAGTGATTTGCTCAGTGGCAAGCAGTAAATGAGCACGAGCACTAGGATTTGATCAAAAGTCTCTTTGGCTCCCAAATCCACATTTGTTTCCTCTTGCTGTATAACTAAAAAACAAACAAACAAACAAACAATTTGCACTCAAGTCAGCTCTGACTCCTGGCAACCCCATGTGTGTCAGAGTAGAACTGTACACCATAGGTTGTCAGTGGCTGTGATTTTTGGAAGTAGATCACCAGGCCTTTCTTCCAATGTGCCTCTGGGTGGATTTGAACCACCAATATTTTGATTAGTAAATGAACACTTAACCAGATGTGACACCCAGGGACTCCTGTGACATAATTAACACTCAATAAATGTTGAGGAACCCAAACATACTGATCTCCTACCATGTGCCTGCCAGATGGCAGCAATGGTATTAACTCATTGTTAACTCAGCATTAACTGTCTCAACAATGTTAAATGTATTAACTTAACCATAACACATTTATTTTTCATCACAGTCCTTTGCAAGGAGTGTTACTATTCTTGTTTCTCTGATGAAGAAATTGAGCCTCAGAATGTCCAATAATTTCAAGGGAAACTGACTGAGACTAGAGGACCTCTGTCTGAGAAAAGAGTTGAGTGGAATTCTCTATGTAACACTGCCAATGCTTATCTGGCATCTCCCTGGGGGGAAACCTTGAACTGTGGGGTGTGGCGCTAGGAAGTAGGAGAAACATTCAGTTCAGGAATTTTCAAACATTTTGGAAATATTTGAAAGCTATCTCTCAGCCATAACAAATTAGGGATAACATTGTGAAGAATGGGAATTCCAGAATGTGCTCATAAGTAAACTTTACATAGACCAACGGGCAGTTGTTCAAACAGAACAAGGGGATACTGCATGGTTTCAAATCAGGATAGGTGTGAGTCAGGGTTGTATTCTTTCACCATACTTATTCAATCTGTATGCTGAGCAAATAATCTGAGAAGCTGTACTATAGGAAGTATGCATCATCAAGATTGGAGGAAGACTTATTAACAACATGCAATATGCAGATGACACAGCCTTCCTTGCTGAAAGTGAAGAAGACTTAAAGCACTTACTGATGAAGATAAAAAACTACAGCCTTCAGTATAGATGATACCTCAATAAAAAAAAAAAAAAATCCTCACGACTGGACTAATAAACAACATCATGATAAATGGAGAAAAGATTGTAGTTGTCAAGGATTTCATCTAACTTGAATCCAAAATCAACATCTATGGAAGCAGCAGTCTAAATAAATAAATAAATAAACAAACAAATAAATAAATAAATAAATGAAAGTATTACGTTGGGCAAATCTGCTGTAAAAAGACCTCTTTAAAATGTTAAAAGGCAAAGACAACTTGAGGACTAAGGTGTGCCTGATCAAAGCCATGGTCTTTTCAATTGCCTCATAGGCATGTGAAAGCTGGACAATGAATAAGAAAAACCAAAGAAGAATCGACACCTTTTCATTATGGTGTTGGCAAAGAACTTGAGTATACACCATAGACTTCCAGAAGAACAAACAAATCTTTCTTGGAAGAATCCAGCCAGAATACTGCTTAGAAGGGAGGATGGTGAGACTTTGTCTCACATACTTTGAACATGTTACCTGGAGGGACCAGTCCCTGGAGAAAGACATCATGTTTGGCAAAATAGAGTGCCAGTGAAAGAGAGGAAAACCCTCAATGAGATGGGTCAACAAGATGGCTGCAACAATGGGCTCAAGCCTAGCAACAATTGTGAGGATGGCTCAGGACTAAACAGTGTTTCTTTCTGCTGTACATAAGATCTCTACAACTTGGAACCAACTTGACAGTATCTAACAACAACAACAACAAGAACATGCCTCTGCCCACGGCATTTCTCAGTCTTGTATTTTCCCATGGAAGCCTTTATTACCACCATTATCCCAACCCTCTTGAGCCTACACAAACTATTCTTTTTCCTCTTAGGTTCAGTCACTAGACTACCCATTCATCCCTAATCCTCACCTCTCATTGCTTACCTTGGTTTCCCCTCTCCCAGTTGAAATGAATACAATCTTGCAGCTCATTCCCAGATCTCTTATCCAGAAAGCACCCAATCTTCTTGTACGTTTTCCAAGTGCTTCATTGCTAGCAATAATGACACAAATTCCAGAAAGGTTCTGTTCCACAGAGATGGTTTAGAGAAAGTCAGAGGAACATCCTAATTTAGTAAGTCTCCTGATTTTTCCCTATGGTATCTGATGGGATCAAATAGTAAGAGGATGGTGCAGGGTATGGAATACTGTGTAGCAAACTGTTACCACAGGGAGAGGGGAGCTAGAATCTTTTGGGAATGGTGTTAGTTTATCTTTCCCTCTTTTCAGGCTCCTATCAGCTCCAAGTTTAAGTGAGGAGTTGGCTGATGGGAAGACCCCAGAGGAGTGGAGATTGTGATAATGAGATGAGAGGACAGAGAGAAAATCTGTAGTTCGGCAGAAAGGGGTTTTCTTGAGAACCACTTCCTATATCTCTTTATTGGATATAAAGGATGCCCAGATTGAAAAAAAAGTCCTCATTAGAGCATATGTATCTGTGCACAAAATCATTACAAACCAACTTTGAATGATTTGACCATGGTATAAGCTGTGCCTGAGCTTACTCACTCATTCACTCACTGCTGATGAATCAGATCTGACTCATAGCAACCCCTCCTTGGGTTTCCAAGGTGGTATCACTACAGAAGTAGATTGCTCAACCATCTTCCGAGGAGTGGTTGGTGGGTTTGAACCCCAGCCTTCGGTTTAGCAGTCAAATGCCTTAGGCACTATGCTACCTCTCTAGTCCCAGTTTCATGAGACTTTCTCTGGGTTGTTTTGCTTCTCATATACTGTGGGGCAAAGGGAGATTACACGTCCAGCAATCAGAAGAACTCACTTCACTGGGAAGAAACTAGGGTCTTAAAACTTGTGAGTGGCCATCTAAGGTACAACTATTGGTCTCTCCCCATCTGGAGCAAAGAAGAGTTAAGAAAATCAAAGACACAGGAAATAATTAGTCCAAAGTCTAATGGAGCATATCAACCCCAGCTGCCATGACTCTGAGACCAGAAGAACTAGATGGTACTCAGCTACCACTGTTAACAGCTCTGAAAGGGTTCATAATAAGAAGTCCCAGACAGAGTGGAGGGAAATGTGGAACAAAACTCAAAATCATAAAAAAGACCAGGCTTAGTGGTCTGATGAGGACTAGTGGAATTCCCAAGACTATGGCCCTTAGACACCCTTCAAGCTGGGAACTGAACTTAACCCCTGTGACTCAACTGGTAGCCAAGCAATAGTCAGATCTATAATAAGGTGAACAATAATATCAGGAGGGTATGCACTCATTACAACAAGCAAGCATATGAGATCAAAAGGATAGCATTTGCCCAGGGACAGAGCTAGGAAGGTGGGAGGGGATAGGAGGGAAGGAAGAAGGGGAGGGATAGGCACAGGGAAGAAATGGGAAGAATGCTGTTACAGTGCTTTGTAAATTTTCACCCAAATCACAATTTAAAAAAAAAAAAAGAATGAACTTCACTGTAATTTCTATTGCTTAAGCATTTTATCTCCTAGTGCCTCAGTTTCCACATTTGTAAAACACAGATAATGATACTTTGGTTGTGTTGAAGATGAAAGAACATGATGTGTATAAAACAAATATGCATAGTGTATAATATTCCTGCATCTGTGGCATATGGACTACAATATAGTCCCTTTGAAACTACTGCCTCAGAAACCCAAGGAGGGGTCATTATGAGTCGGATCTGACTCAATGGCAGTGAGTTAGTTTAGTATTTATCAACTATCTCCTTTCTTGATGAAAGTATACCTGGCTGAATCAGAGGACAATAAATGGGTTTAAAGCTTACAGCCAAGTAAATCCTTTGAGGCAGTTATATACTGTCATATAGGGTTACTGTAAGTTGGAACCAACTTAATGATACCCAACAACAACCACCCAATGCCATACCCAAGAGTCCCACTGCACCAGTTTTCAATGTGTGCTCCAGAATGAAACCCAGGAACATCTCTACCTGGGATCCCCCTCAGGAATTCCCTAGAAATGATGTGGTAACCTTTGCCCCTGGCTCTTGTTCATGTGTTTAATTCCAGCGTTCTGGGCCCCATTTCCTTCCCCAGGAACCACTTCCCCATTCCTCCCAGTAGATCCTTCTTTCTCAAATAAGAAGAAATCTTTGCTTTTGCTTATGAGAATTGGGCAAAGATAGAATTTTACAGCAGTAAGGAATTGTGGGGGAGCTCTGGCAGCGTAGTGCCTAAGGCACTTGACTGCTAACCAGAAGGCTGGTAGTTCAAACCTGCCAGCTACTCCTTGGAAGGAAGATGGGGCAATCTACTTCCGTAGTGATACTGCCACAGAAACCCAAGGAGGGGTCTCTATGAGTCGGATCTGACTCGACGGCACATAACAACAACAAGAAGTAATTGTGGTAGTTAATATTATATGTCAACTTGGCTGGGCCTCATTTTGAATGGCTAAGCAGCAGTTACTCCCCATGATAGGACTGATAATCATCATGGTGGAATCTACTGGAGCAGCTGAGTAGCTGCCTTAGGGATGTGGTCTGCTTCCAGTACATAAGGAGAAGTGTTGAGAAAAGTCTCTGTAGCTTTTTGGTATACTTGGACCCTGTATGTAGCCAAGTCTTCATTCAGTAGCCTGTCATGTTTCCTACTGATCTTGAGACTGTCTCTGGACTTGAACTAGTGCCCTGCTGTGTTGTTTGGTTTTATTTTTCAAACTTGGGTGTGTCAGCCTCAGCAGTCAGTAGCTGCCTGAGTGAAGAGACACCTCCAGCTCCAATATGCCAGGAGCAAGAGGCAGAGCTGAAGCCCAAGGTTGAGGGGCCTTCACACAGGGCCTAGAGCTTGGCACTTTGAATTCAGACTTCTAACCTCCAAAACTGTAAGTGAATGAGTCCCTCTTTGTTAAAACCATCCACCCACTTGTGGTATTTGGTAGGGAAGCACTAAGCAACTCTTCTAGTTTAGTGCCACTCTGACAAGAATATACCACAAATGGGATGGCCTTAAACAAACAGGAGTTTATTCTCTCACAGTTTGGAGGCTTTAACTCTGAGTTGAAACCAGGCTCTAGGGGCTGGAAGAAAGCCCCTAAACCTTGAGCTTCAGCTCTGCCTCCTGCTCCCGGCCCACTGAAGCTGGAGGCTTTTCTTCACCCAGCTGCTGGCTGATGAAGCTGACAAGCCCAAGGTTGACAAGTAAAAAGACATGGTGCCGATATTACCAAACCACATGGCAGGCCATTAATTCAAGTTCATTAAAAGTCCCAAGATTGGCAAAGCATGGCAGGCTGCTGAACAATGACTCAGTTACATGCAGAGTTCAAGCACGCCATAAGCTAGAGACCATTCCCAATGCTGTTTCTTATATATGGGAAGCCGACCACATCCCTAAAGCACCTACTCAGCTGCTTGTGGTAGATCCCACCATGGAATTGATTGCCAGTCTCATCATGGGGAATAACTACCACCAGCTGCCCAGCCAAGTTGACACACAAACTTAACTATCGCAGCAACCAAAACAGGAATCTTAGAAAGACACCATCTAATTTTACCCCTCACTTTATACAGAACTAGAGAGGTGAAATAATTTGTCTATAGGTTCACATCTATTTACAGGCAGAGCTAGAATCAATTCCCGGTCTCCCAGTGTTCTTTCCACCAAAATCATCATGCATTCCCCAAGAGGGATTTCCCAAATGGTAATTATCACCTCAAGGAACTGATATGGGGTTCATATGATATATATGTGGTCAGCAAAATGTGGGTCCATTTTCAACCATCTAAAAATAGACTAGATGAGAACTATCTCTTTATCTACAAAACTGAACATACTGGAGGAAGTATAATTTATATCTACAACACAGATTCAAGATTAATCCAATATAAACAAGTAATGGAGAATTAGCTCTTTTACTGTTATTCTTGAGAACATGAATAACTGCTTCTTCTTTCTTGATAATGGATAAGATTGTATTTTATTGTTTTTGACAGTTCTAGTATTAGCTAGACAAAACATGAAGTTTCTTGAGGATGACATTCCTCAACTGGTTATTTTTAAATTTAATTCATTAAGAGCATATGTTGATAATTTGTATACTTTTTACAGTTGTACTTATCTCCCATGTTCCTTTTGTCTGACCTTGAGGTGATGGGGCTAATCCAAGAAGTCCTGGGAGGCACCTTGGTGGAGCCCACTATACAGTGTGGTTTTCAGAAGTAGGGACTGTGTGAAACCCATTTTTGAGTCATCATTGTCCCTCTCAAAGTAAATTGTTATTATTATTATTGCTATTGTGAAATCCAAAACATTCCCCAAGGTCTATGCAAATACTTTCTTTAGGTGCTATTTGCAGCAATGAAGTCATTTCCCTGCAGAATTTTTGGTCACTTGGCACGTGGTTGCTAATGGTAGTTCATCTGATGGATCATGTGGACACTCTGTAGAAGTCTGTGCAGCAGCAGTGGGCCCAGCCATGTGGGCACTAGAAACCAAATTAGTCTGTACCTGGCCTTATTCTGGACACTGCAGCTCCTGAGAAAGAGGGTCAGCTGCTATTTATTAGCTATACTCAGCTGTATACATACCTGGTGTTATGTTGATTGAACAGCTGCAAAGGGATTTATAAGCTAGGCTTTGTCTAACAGCTATGTAGTGAGAAGTAACAAGAAGGTCTTGTTTAGGCATGATTGGGTCCCTCTTGTTTCTCCTACCTCAACCTTTTCTGAGCAATTGTTGTCTTGTGGATTCTGGATGCCGAGGCACAGTTAGCAAGCAAAAATCTAGTCCCCTATTCAGTCCTCATGTCCCCTGGAGCTACCTGCCCTCTTCCCAGGTGGATGTTTCTATACTCCTCTGTCTAAGCAACCACTTATGGGCTCCCCTCTGAAGATTAGAGCATAGGAGCTCTGGTAGCATAGTGCCTAAGGCACTTGACTGTTAACCAGAAGTCTGGCGGTTCAAACCCACCAGCCACTCCTCAGAAGGAAGATTGGGCAATCTACTTCCATAGTGATACTGCCTCGGAAACCCAAGGAGGGGTCGCTATGAGTCGGGTCCTACTCAATGACACATAAAAACAACAAGGTGGCAAAAAGACCTCTGGTGGCCCTGTGGTTAAAGCATTGGCCTGCTAAACACTGGTTGTTGGTTCAAACCCACCAGCCACTCTGCAGCAGAAAGAAGAGACAGTCTACTTCCATGAAGATTTATACCCTTGAAAACCCTATGGGACAGTTCTAATATGTTCTATAGGGTCACTATGAGTCAGAATTGACTAATGGCAATGGGTTTGGTTTTGGTTTAGGTGGCTCAAAGGCAACCCTGCTGGTACAATGGGTAAAGTACTCAGCTGAAAGCACTGAACTGAAAGGTCAGGGATTAGCACACACCAGCTGTTCTGTAGGAGGAAACACCTGGAGATCTGTTCCTGTAAATATTGTTGCTATTGTTGTTAGGTGCTGTCAAATCAGCTCTGACTCATAGCGACTCTTTGTACAATGGAACAAAATGCTTCCCGGACCTGTGCCAGGCTCACAGTCCTTGCTATACCTGAGCCCACTGTTGCAGCCACTGTGTCAACCCATCTCATTGAGGGCCTTCCTCATTTTTGCTGACCCTCCACTTTACCAAGCATGATATCCTTCTCTAGAGAATGGTCCCTCTGACAACATGACCAAAGTAGGTGAGACAAAGTCTGGCTTCCAAGGAGCATTCTGGCTGCAGTTCTTCCAGCACAGATGTGTTCATTCTTCTGGCCTAGGAAACCTTATGGGGCAGTTTTACTGTCTTATAGGGTCATTATGAGCTGGAATCTACTTGACAGCACACAACAACAGGTGGCACAAATGGCTTGCACTTGCCTGCTAATCTAAAGGTTGGCCGTTATAACCCACTCAGTGGCACCATAAGAGAACGGCCTGGTGATCTGCTTATATAAAGATTACAGCCAAGAAAACGCTATGGAGCAGTTCTACTCTTTAACACATGGGGTTGTCATGAGTCGGAATCAACTCGATAAGTTTGTTTTTTGATCTAACCAATGTAGAGGCAATCTTTATCTACTGTTAGCACCTCTGGGGAAGTCAAGGTGAACATTCGACAGAAGTAAACAATCAGTTTGCTCTCTTTCCTAGATTGACTCAAGGGCAGTTCAGTGTGGTGAAATGGTTGAGTGCAACTTGAGAGCTGGGGAAAGAAGTTTGAGTTCAAATTCCAGATTTGTCACTTACTCACTGTGTGGCCTTGGGCAAGTTACCAAACCTCTTTAAGCCCAGTTTCCTTATCTGAAAAACGGAAAATAATAATATATCCATCATAGGGTTGTTATGGGGAATGACTGCGAAAGAATGTAAAGTATTTATCTCAGTAAACATTCAAACCTAAACCAAACTCATTGCCATCGAGTTGATTTCGGCTCACAATGATCCTATAGGACAGAGTTCCACGGGGTTTCCAAGGTCATAATCTTTATGGAAGCAGACTGCCAGATCTTTCTTCCACAGAGTAGGTGGTATGTTTGAACCACCAAACTTTTGTTTAGCAACTGATCTTTTAACCACTATAACTCCTCAGTAAATATTAGCAATTATTATAGTTAAGCTTTATGATATGGAATATGACTCAATTCAACCTCACTTGTTTCCTAGATGCACAAGTTGAGGCTCAGAGATATGATGTTATGTTCTGATCGTTACCCAGTTATAGATCATTGTTAAGATAATTGTTGTTGTTGTTATGTGTCATCAAGTCGGACCCAACTCATAGCCTCATAGCCCCTCCTTGGGTTTCTGAGGAGGTATCACTATGGAAGTGGATTGCCCAACCTTCCTTCCGAGGAGTTGCTGGTGGGTATGAACCACCAGTCATCTGGTTAGCAGTCAAGTGCCTTAGGCACTATACTACCAGAGCTCCTTAGTTAAGATTAGTATGTTAAAAAAGAAAACCACTGCCTTTGAGTCAATTCTGATTCATAGTCACCCCCATTGGTTTTCCAAGGCAGTAAATCTTTACAGAATTAGATTGCCCTGTCTTCCTTCTGTAGAGTGGCTGATGGTTTTGAACCACCAACCTTCTGGTTAGCAGTCAAATGCCTTAGGCACTGTTCTTCTAGAGCAACTTAAGATTAGTACTTAGGTCTTTTAAGAACAACAAAGTAAGACGTCTCACACTTCCGGATCTCCAAACCTACTATACATCCACAGTAGTCAAAACTGCCTGGTACTGGTACAACAACAGAGACATAGACCAGTGGAACAGAATTGAGAACCCAGAAAGAGATCCATTGACCTATAGTCAGCTGATCTTTGACAAAGGGCTGAAATCTATTAAATGAGGAAGAGATTGTCTGTTTAACAAATGGTGTTGGCAAAACTGGATATCCATTTGCAGAAAAATGAAACAAGATCTGTACCTCACACCATACACAAAAACTAATTCTAGATGGATCAAAGAGTTCAATGTGAAACCTATAACTATAAAGTTCCTTAAGGAAAAACTAGGGGCAAATTTAGGGGTCCTAATATATGGCATAGGAGCTCTGGTGGTGTAGTGCCTAAGGCATTTGACAGCTAACCAGTAAGCTGGAGGTTCAAACCCACCAGCCACTTCTTGGAAGGAAGGCTAGGCCATTTACTTCCATAGTGATGTGACCTTGGAGGGGTCACTGTGAGTTGGATCTGATTCCATGGCAGTGAGTCTGTTTTTTTTTTTTTTTTTTTCATTTTAATAGACTATCAAGCATAAATAGACTATCAAGCATAACCCAAAAGGCACAAACAGCAGGAGAGAAACTAAATGAATGCGACCTTCTAAAAATTAAATTTTTATGTGTTTCCAAAGACTTCTCCAAAAGAGTCAAAAGAGAACCTACAGATTGGGAAAAATACTGGCCACGACATATTTGACAAGGGACCTATCTCTAAAATTTATGGAAAACTCCAATACCTCAACAACAAAAAGACAAATAATTCAATTCAAAAATGGGCAGAAGACATGAATAGACACTTCACCAAAGAGGATATCCAGGAGGCCAACAAACACATGAAGAAATGTTCACGATCATTAGCCATTAGAGATATGCAAATCAAAACAACAATGAGGTACCATCTTGCCTCACTACTAATAGTAAAGTTCAACAAGACAGAAAATAACAAATGCTGGCGAGGATGTACAGAGATTGGGACTCTCATATACTGATGGTGGGACTATAAAATGATACAACCACTATGGAAAGCAGTATGGCGATTCCTTAAAAAAAGTTGGAATTAGAAATACCATTTGACCCAATAATCCCATTACTCAGTATATACCCTAAAAAAGTGAGAACCAGGACAAGAACAGTGTTCTTAGACCCATGTTCATTGCAGTACTGTTTACAATAGCAAAAAGATGAAAACAACCTATGTGCCCATCAACAGAAGAATGGATAACCAAACTATGGTGCATACACACAATGGAATACTACGAACCCTAAAGAGTAACGTAGAATCTGCAAAATACCGCATAACATGGACGAACTTGGAGGACATTATGCTGAGTGAAATAATTCAATCACAGAAGGACAAATATTGTATTAATCCATTATTGAAAAAAGTCAAGGAAAGGTTTAAAAAAAAAAAAAAAGATTAGTACTGAGGTCTTTTGAAACTCAGTCCAATGCTTTTCTATATCATACTTCAAGCCAAGTTTGTAATGCCCTTCTTAATCCTGAAAAAATAACAAGTGAGAAAAATCATGTGTATTTTTTTAAATCTTTCTGGCACAATCCTGTTGTACATTTGTTGCCTACAACTTTAGATGGTATGCTCTACATACCATATTATAGGCAAATATGTACTTAATAAATAATATTGGTTAATGAGGGATGCTAGGCACAGAGATAATAGAAGTTATCTCAAGTATAACATTGTTTTCCCCAAAACTGACAGTTAAGGATAGCAAGTCTCAATAGCTGACATTTCATTTTTACCTTAAGTGTTTTACTCTTTACTCTTCCAAAAATAACAAAGATTTTTAAAAAGCTAGTATAGTCAAACTGTATGAATTTGCTATGACTATAGGTTAACCTAGAAGGACTGCCTGCAGCTGGAATTGCCGGATTAGAGGTCAGAAAGAAGCTGGATGGTGTGCATCAGTTGGATACCATATTGTTTACTGCTTGGACTAAAACCCCCTCTGCTCCTACTCTTAAGCACAGCTTCATACCAATTACTCAGATCCAAAGTTTACTTCCGCTTCCCACCTTTACAGACAACTGCTGAGCCCATCAAGTTTTATTGCAGTCAATGCATCTCCTTCCAGAGGCAACTGGTCACAGCCATTTCCAACACAAAGCTCCTTGGGCCACCCTTTCTTCTTTTTATAGTGTGTATCCAGACACTTATTGACCCATAAAGTTAACGTATAACCAAGTCACAGCCATGACCAGAGTTGTTGTTCTTGTGCCCCTCCTAAAGTTGCCTGGCCTCCCAGGGAGGGGCTTACTGCTTTTCCCAGGATGTACACACTCGGAGGCAATAAATCATACTCTTGGTCCCTTGTGGGGTCACTCCTTTTGGTCTAACTCCAGGTCCTGGGCCCTTAACACAGACTGTTTCCTTTAAATATTGTCCCAAATTCTGGGATTTTCTTGGGTTTCTCAGTGTGCCACCAAAAATGCCCTCACCATGCTTCTTAATACCTACTTTTTAACAGAGATGTGGCTTTTTGGTGAGCTGCAGTCAAGTCATGCTGAATTCGAACTACCTGTGCAACACAACAGCAATTCTGTTGATATTTCTGGTTTGAGGTCCTAGTAGTGTCATTTACAACCTAATTTGTCTCCTCCCTTTCCTATCTGAACCGGATGAGTATGTATATTTCCACCACCTGCCTGCCAATCTGTTATACTGTGGTGGCTTGTGTGTTGTTGGAAGCTATACCACTAGTATTTCAATTATCAGTAGAGTCACCCATGGCCGACTGATTTCAGCAGAGCCTCCACACTAAGACAGTCTAGGAAGAAAGCCTGATGATCTGCTTCCAAAAATTAGCCAATAAAATCCTTACTGGAACATTGTCTAACCCACTTGCTTTGGATATGCCACCAGGAGGGATTATGTTTGGTGAAGCAGAGATCCAGCGAGGGCAAAGGAGATCCTTGTGAGATGGATCGGCACAATAGCTGCAACAATGGAGTCAATCGTGCTGGTGATGGTCAGGAAGACAGAAGACTGGGCAATGTTTCATTCTGTTGTACATAAGGTTGCCATGAATCGGAGTCGACTCAGAGGCATCTATCTGTCCATCATCTATCTATCTGGGAGCAGGATGGTGAAGGTCTATTTGGAGTAGGGTGGAATTAGAAATAGTTATTTAAAGAAACTCATTTGGGAACAGGGTCTAGAAGTGGTCATGCATATACCTAAGATTACCAAGTCACCTACTTCTTAATTTTATAGATTTGGATAGGTCAGGAAGGTTCCTTGAAATGATCAAGGTCACAGAGCTTGTCAAAGGCAGGGCAGAGTAAGAATTCACATCTGCTCACCCCCAGCCTGGTGGTTTTCTACTTACTAGGCTTTGCTCTATCAAAATTGAATTTTGTTCTATAGCAGAAAAATTGGCTTTACAGATAGGGAGTCACGCATCATATTTTGGTTTCAATAAAAGCTCATGATCATCTACCACCACATATAAATAAATGAAGAAAATAGAAGTTAAGTCCAGTCATAGAAATATAGTATTAGGAAATATTGATTTATAGGATTTTAGAACTGGAAGGTATTTTAAAATAATTATCTAACAGAGAGAGTTTCAAACTGTGTTCAGTGGAACCCAGGGGTTCCCTCAGAGATGCCTCAAGGGCCTTCTAACCATCCAAAACCCATTGCCATCCAGTTGAGTCTGACTCACAGCGACCCTTCATACCACAGAATAAAACTGTCTGATCCTGATCCTACACCATCTTCACAATCATTGCTGTGCTTGAGCCCATTGTTGCAGCCACTGTGTCAATCCATCTCATTGAGGGTCTTTCTCCTTTTCACTGACCCTTTAGTTTACCAAGCCTGATATCTTTTCCAGGGACTGGTCCCTTCTGATAACGTGACCAAAGTACATGAGACAAAGTCTAGCCATTCTCACTTCTAAGAAGCATTCTGGCTGGACTTTTTCCAAAACATATTTGTTCATTCTTCTGGCAGTCCAGGGTCTTTTCAGTATTCTTCTCATGATAAGGATGAGGAAACCAAGATTCAGATTTTAATAGATTTGTATAAAGTTATGCTTAAGTGGCAGAGGATGGGCTGAAAATGTGTACAGATTTTTATTTCTAGCTCACGACTTTTCCCACCATATCATATTATTTAATAATTTGTACCAGAAACCAAACTGTCTGTGTGGGTGATCTTACTGCACTATAATAAAAGAAGTTCCAGAAAGAAGGTAGGATCTGAAGGTAGGAGTTTAGGGGGCCAAAATAAGAGAGAAACAATCAGTAAGTGGAGAGGTAACTTACTCCTGGACTATGACACACCAGTGCATTCTCATTTCTTTCGTCTTTGTGAGTTCATTTAATTCTGCAAGCTCTTTGATTCAATGACATGTTCTTAGAACTTATGGAGAGGCTTGGCACATAGTTGATCAAAACCAGTGCCATGGAGCTCCATAGGGTTTTTAGTCATTGACTTTTCAGAAGGAAGTTGCCATGTGTTTCCTTCAAAGCACCCCTGGGTAGACTCAAACCACCAATCTTTCATTTAGCAGCAAAGCGCCTAACTTCTTGCACGACCTAGGGAATCCTGCACTTAGTTATCCAACAAATATTTGTTGAATCAGATTAAACACACATCCTCCTGACATCTTAAAAAATCTGTCGAGTTTGATACCTTGAATGATCAAATGCTATATCGAATTTGCATAAATATAACCATCAAGTACTATAGACTTATCTTGACACACAGTAGGTTCACAGTGAATGTTCACCGAATGAATCAATTAACTCAGCTGGCAGGGTTCACCTGAAACAAGAAAATATAATTTGTGGTGGACATTTCTTTAAAGTGGCCTTGGCAGGTTCCCATGGTGCCTATGCACCAAGGTTCCCCTTGTCAGCCTGCTTGATTGATCCTTCTTCCTGACAGAGGGAAGTGCATACAGCACAAGTAATTCCCATAAACCACTGGGAAAACGTTCATTGCCCTCTGGGGTAACCTGACCCTGAATGGGCTCAATAGACACAAATAAAACCTAGGATCAGAATGTTATTATATGCCACCTAAAGTGGTTAGCATTTGTGGTAGGTTGTCAAGGAATACCATTCAACATCTTTCCCTAGGGAATTTTAAGAATATGAGGTTACATCCTGCAGGTTGAGATATTCTAGCATTTATAATAATAACATCTTACAACTGTATCACAGTTTATAGTTTTCCAAATTGCCTCGAGCAGGGCAAGATTAGATATCCTTCTGAGACCATCTGCTCTCTGGATTTAAGAGGAAGAAAACACGAAGTGAACTCCCAAACAACAAAAAAGTACTAGAGCTTAAAGGCGAACACGATAAGACAATTTTAAAAAAGAGAGATTGAGGAGGTTTTATTCATGGGATGAAATGCATGTGTGCCCAGATCGTGAAACCAGAAGAGTGATAACCAGATGGAAGTCATGCTTGCTCTGTCTGCCCTGGTGTCTGTCGCTCATGTCCCTAAACACACTTCTAACATTTTGCGCTGTGGTTTTCTCTGCATTGGGGGTGGGTTGGTTTATGTCCAAATGGTGGAATTATTACAAAAGTCATAGGTACAATATTGGATGTAGCTTTTCCAATTAAAATAATTAAAACCAACTACAACGCCGATTTCTCCCACCCACCCACCCTCGCCCCAATTCGTGGCTTTCTTCTGCTTTAGCCTCTCCGGTTAAATCTTGGACTTCGTGAATCGCTGAGGAGGATAACGTTCTGCCATACCTACTAGAGGCAGGGAAAGGGTGCCAACACGGACCCAGCCACTGCCAGGAACTCCATTATTATTTCTGTTTTAATCCCCTTATGCGTACCCAAGTGGCAGTTCTAGTCCCAACGTTTTGGCAAAGCAACAAGTGGCTGTTGCTGTCAACCAAACTCGTTCACTCCTGTCCCCCCCTCCCCTTTCCTCCACTCTTTCGACCCTCGCAACCGCCCACTCCCCCGGCCTGGGTCAAGGCTTTGGAGCGTGGGAGTGGGAAAGTCCTATTTTAAACATCGCGGCTCTCCGCCTGCAACGTCCGCAGCCAGGAACGCTGGTCGGCTGGGAGTACCCATTCCCGGCGCGGCTCCCCTGAGTGCTACGAGGGCTCAGACAAGGGAAGATACTTGATTCCGCGGACTAGGCTGCTCCCGAGGCCAAGCAAACACACGCACCACCTGCCTCCGCGTTCCCATTGGCTGCTGCCTGTTGCTAACCCACGTGACCGGCGCCGGCGCTCCCCGCCCCGCCCGCGCACTCCTGGTGGCGTGCGCGGATCTGGGCGGGGGAGCCTTGCACAGCAAGGTCTAAGGCGCCCCGAACGGGTGGCGCGCTGCTCCCGGAGCCCACAAGGTGGCAGTGCTGCGCTGCTTGTCCTGGCGCTTGGGACCTAGCGAGGCGGACCGGGAGGTGGATGCAGGCGGCTCCCTTCTCTGCAAAAGTTTTAATTAATGCAAACACACTAGGTCCTCATAGTTTAAGGTTTCAGGCTTCAGATTTTCATGTTTCCTCAGGGAGCTCTGTGCTTAATGTTCTTGACGGCCATCTCTCTTTGTCCTGTGAACTCAGAGAATCAGAATTTGAGGCCTATAATGGAAGCAAATCTGTCAGGACTTCTTTCAGGACTGTTTTATTGTTTTTTGTTTTAGGGACTCTCTACTAAGAATTGATTTTTAAAGAAACATACAAACGTTCTAACAGTTATTCTGTGTTTTTCTTGGCTTCCAACTGAGTTTCCCCCACTAGAGAAGCAATCCATAGCCTCCCTTTTCGTTGGTGGAACAGCTAAACTACCCACCATTTCTGAGGGTCCCAACCTGCACCAGAGACCGGATATCTTAAGCTGCTCAAGAAGAGGGACAAGGGGATACCCCGTGCTCTCCAGCTCCCCTGGGGTGCCCTTAATTCCCGGAACACTGAGAGATAGCTCGGTTCACCTCATTCGACCCCGCTCCAGGCGCCTTGTCCTCATTTAATGTGTGAGGCATTTTAGAGTCTACTTTTCGCTGCTCACTTATTTTTTTTTTTCCTTCTTCCTTGACTTTTCTCCTTGTTGGCTCAAAGCTGGTCTTAATAACCCCCGTATACACACACAGGCACATGTTTGCCATTCTCCTTTTTATCTTTAAGCAAAATATAGTTCTGAGGGCTCTCTGGGCCCATCTGACAGAGGAAAAGGGAGAGAAGCCTGAGTTTGTGAGAAGTCTGGTAACTTACACGTGGAAAAGGAAAAGGAAAAAGAAACATGAAACCCAAATCCCATCCCCGGGTAGTCAAAAGATCCTGGTCAGCCCCCCTCAGCTGCCCTCCAAACATATTTCCTACAAGACTCCTAGGAGCTCTGGTAGCATAGTGGCTAAGTCACTTGCCTGCTAACCAGACGGCTGGCGGTTCAAACCCACCAGCCACTCCTCGGAAGGAAGGTTGGGCAATCCTACTTCCGTAGTGATACTGCCTCGAAAACCCAAGGAGGGGTCGCTATGAGTCAGGGCCGACTCGACGGCACATAACAACAACAACAACAACACAAGACTCCTAGTCTGCGCCAACCTAACCTTCATCTACTAGTAACAAGTCACCAAAAGGGTACTCCGTGTGCCTAAGGGCCCAGACACAGGGCAAAATATGCCAAACAACCCCTCCCTCCTCCTCAAAGGTATGCATGGTCTCTGGGGATTGGCTGGTAGTGGGTGTGTGTGCCTGCAGCTGCCAGCATTCACCTCCAGGCTATATAATGGAAGACCAAAGACCCAGGAGAGGCCAGTTATTTTTGGAAGGTTTTCCTATGTTCTGTGCTTTTCCACATACCTGTAGCTAAGTGAGGAGGATTTCAGAGAACTCCCTGGAGAGCTTTCCAGGTGAGATGTTTCAGGAATACCCCAGAGTGACCACTGAAAAAACTCACTGAAGGAAAGCTGATCAATTCAGCTAAGAGGAGTTACCCTGCTAATAGCAAACATTTACATCATACTTGGTATGTGCCAGACCCTATTCTAATTGTGTTATGTTCGTTGATTCACTAAATCCTCACAACAGCCTTAGGAAAATAAGTAGTCAG
>NW_006921599.1:9003246-9018000 GCF_000298275.1 Orycteropus afer afer
CCTTGGAGAGAACAATCATGGGAGAAAGAAGGGCTGCTTATGCACAGGGAGATAGCTCAGGGAGCAGGAGTGCATGGAGGGATGGACACTGGGAAGAGGTAACTATGGGGAGGAGTGGGGAGGGGAGCTGTTGCATTGTGGTAAATTGTGGTCAATGCCATGAGACAAAGTGTATGTGAACTGCTATATGGAAAGTGAATTTGCTCTGTAAATCTTCACCCAAATTGTAACAAAGAAAAATAAATTTAAAAAAAAAAAAAAGGAAATTGGTCCAAGATCCACAGCTAGTAAATGGAAAAATCTGGATTTGAATCCAGGCTACTAAGCCTAGTGCTTCTCTTTGTCTCCATTCATTCTTAAACAAAAGAGCCCTGGTGACCCATGGTTAAGTGCTTGGCTGCTAACTGAAAGGTTGACAGTTCGAACCCACCAGCCCTCCCTGGGAGAAAGATGTGACAGTCTGTTTCCTTTGAAAATCCTATGGGGCAGTTCTACTCTGTCCTATAGAATCATTATGAGCAGGAAACGACTTAATGGTGTGGGTTTTTTATTTTAAACCAAACCTTACTCAACTTGAAGGATTAGCTCAAACTATCTCTAAGAATGCTGCCATGACTGCCCCAGCTGGAAGAACCTCCCTTGGTTTTTTGGTTGTGTTTTCATGGGGGTAGTCGTGGCTGCAGAGTGGCCATCACCTAAGACAGTAGTAACAGCTCCTGTGAAATGACCTTCAGAACCTGTGGCCAATTGTACTAAATACCTTTAATGTGTGCAGCTCCTCTTTTGAAGATGGTTGTGATGTTTGGAACCATCTGGAAGTCATCTGAAGTCTAGTGAAAAAGACAGTAATGAAGCTAAGAAAAATCCTTTTTGGTGGAATAAAATAGGGTGCATCCTAAGTAAGTGAAACTAGTCTTTTTCTGTGGATTAAAAACTGGATCTAAATGTAATTCCAAATGGAAAGAATTTCCCAAAAGGTGAGTAATGGCAACCTTACTGGAAAGCACGTATTCCAAGGGACATATGCAGGGTAAGACTTGGAAGTATTTGTTGTTTTTTTCTTAATCACTCTTATCACTTTATACTCAGACTTCATCTATGTTTTGTTTTTATTTCTTGTACAATTAGATTTTGAAAATTTGAAGAAAGGATCTGTATCTTTTACTTCTTTTTGTTCCCTGAAGTATGTAACTTGGTGACTTGCCCCTAGTAAGTACAAAATAACTATCTTTTTGTTGGACTGACAAGAAGCCCTGATGTTGGGGAAATTTTCTACCTGAGCAGTTAAGTGGGAAGTCCCACCATGCTGTGCAGATGATCCATGGTGCAATGTTGAAGGAATGGGTACCAATGGTAGAATAACATAATAAATACTTAGACTACTTAAATAGAGGAGCTCTGGTGATGTAGTGCCTAAGGCATTTGACTGCTAAGCAAAAGGCTGGCAGTTCAAACCCACCAGCCACTCTGTAGTGATAACTGCCTCAGAAGCACAAGGAGGGGTTGCTATGAGTTGGATCTAACTCGATGGCAGTGAGTTTAGTTTTTGGTGACTTAAATGGAGTGTCTCACAGGGGCAGAATTTATCTAGTGGAATCACAGGACATGTAACTAGAAAGGGATATTTTATGGACAGAATAGATCTACGTCCTCTGGGCCAATGGTTTCATTTTTTTTTTTTAAATTTAATCATTAGAGATTCTTTTTTTCCCCTTCCTCTTCTCCCCCTTTCCCAATAAACCTTAAAAGTATATACAGAAACACAATATGTAAAATATTTTGTGAAAGGATTCTGACTAATGTCGAGGAAGAGCCTAGGAGCTCCACTTGCTTGATTTCCTTATCATTGTCCCCTCTCACACGTATACCCCAGTCACCTATGAGGAGTCCTTGGGCTTTTCCAAACCATTGGAAGCACTAGCCTAGGCACTGGGAAGCCCTTTAACAATGTGCTCTTTGAGGATCTCTGTCTAACTGTCGTCATGAGTCAGAATCAACTTGATAGCACAAGACAACAGCAAGTGTAAACCCCAGCTTCCTGACCGTTTCAAAACTTCCTGACCACTTTAAATCTCTCCTCTTGTGCTGGGGTGTTGTGTGACCATGGTCCCTGTGGTATAATATACACTACCCAACCCCATTCCTTTTTCTCCATTGCTACTAGAACACAACTTTAATTAGGGCAGCCATGCACTCAATGGCAAAGGTAATCATGATTGGTCTAAGACACTGTTTGGCCAAGTTCAGTTGGTAAAGTTTTACTGGCCGTACTCATTGTCTGTGGCTGCTTTCCTGCCACAACGGCAGAGATAAGTTATCATGGCAGAAACTGAATGGCCTGGAAAGCCTAAATTATTTACTGTCTAGTCATTTACAGAAAAAGTTTGCAGATATACATATATATTTCTTGGGCAAGAAAATGGAAGTGTTCAGGGAAGACTTTACTTCGTGATAAGGGAAAGTAACATGGGAAGAAAAAGTTCTTTTTGTACATCTTTCTTCCTTTCTATCATGTGAGATTATGATGTCTGGAGCTCTGGCAGCCATTCTGTAATCACGAGGAATAATAGATAGGCCTGATTCTATGATGTCATCATTAAGTCACCAAACCTACCCTAGGAATCTATCTACTTTCAAACTTCTTGTTGATTAAACAATTGAAAAAAAAATGGCTATGGTTATAGCAACTCTTCACTGGGTTTTTGTTATTTTCAGTTAAATATAGGATAACTGGGCTATTTTATCTAAAGCCTAACAGAGTGTTAGTTGGTGACTTAAATAGAATGTCTCACAGGACAGAATTTATCTAGTGGAATCACAGGAGACATAATTAGAAAGGGATATTTCTAAGAGTGTTCTTATGGAGGCCATGCAGTGGTAGATTTAATGGAATAATAATAATGATAGCTGATAATTACTGAAAACTTAGAGCATGCCAGTCACTACATTGCATTCTTTGATCACAAACCACATGGAGACACTGTTGTTAACTCCATTTTAGAAATGAAGAAAGTGAGGCTTACAGAAGTTTAACAATTTGCCCAAAGTTACATGGTTAAGTGGTAGAGCTCAAATTTGCTCCAGGTGTGCTGACTTCGAAAGCCAAGACGTTAACTACTGTTTTACGCTGCCATTTCTATATAGAGACCTGAATTCCAATCCCAACTCAGCCACCTAGCTGGCAAGTTACTTCATCTCCTTGAACTTCAGTGTCTCTACAACAGTGTGGAACTAAGACTTTTGTCAAAGGGAGAATGTTCCTATCACAGTGCCTGAAGTGTGATGTTTTGCTTATGTTCTTGTTTCTTTAGGAGTAAGTGGATGGTAGTCAGTGAACTATAGGAGTAACCAAGAGGCATAAAAGAAAGTAGCAAGGGGAGTGAAAATAGAATCAAATGGGGAGAGAGAGGCACACCAGTTCCTGAAGCATTAAAGGAGACTGGCATAGGGGCTGGAGGGGGGTTCAGTGAGGTGACACCTTGTGTTTGACTGAGAACTTGGCAAACTTACGGTCTGCTGGTTTTCCAGCTGTGGTCCAAGAGCACTTTCTGATCATTGTTCTGTGTTAAGGTGCTCTAAGTGTAAGGAACAAAGCAAAAAGAAATTCGTTGAGTTGTTGGCGCTATTCACCTTTGTGTAAGACTGAGCCACTGTGCAGAGCAAGTGTTTCTCAAAGTTTAGGTCACAGATGCATATGAACCTTTAGCAAGCTGGTATTTTCTTCCTGGGGTAAGGCCATCTCCTCAGGATGAGCGGAAATCTGAAGACTCTTATGAAGGGTCAGAGATCACCTTTGTGGTTATCAGCTCTATTCTGGCAGTTTTTTTTTTTTTTTTTTTTTCTCTGAGCATTACTGTACCATTTTCAATGAAAAAGAATAATCAAGACTAGTCAGCCCAAAGAGCTTGTGGAAATATATAAGAAATTTTGAATTTACAATGCAGATTAATTGTTAAGTCTCTTTGAGAAAATGAGCAAAGCAAAGCAAGAAAAACGACCCCAGTGGCTAATTATATAATACACAGATGTTTGGCATCACCCAGGCCAGACGATGGGATGACTTTTTCACTATTCATCTGGATTCCTTGTCATCACTATAGACATGGTGAACAAGAGCAGTTATGTAAGACACTTGCTGGAGTGGCCTTGGTCTTGTTCTTGACTTGCCCTGCAAGAGACCTGTAAACTTTTAGCTGCATGTTAAGTGTGAAGGCCACTGATTTTTTAATGAACACATTCCTCAGACCCAGCATAGGCTTGAGAGCCTCTTGGAAAATTGAGAAGGGAAAAAGCCTTCTGCTTTGTCCACCTGGGGCCAATCATGTTTTAGGCTCAGGTAGACCTAGACTCATTGCATCGTAAACAAACTAATCTAACATGCTATTAAACTATGACTGTGGGCTTTGAAAAAGCAACAGCTGCTCTTCAGAGGGATAGATATCCATGTTTCAGCTCACTTTGTCTGTTTGTTTGCTCTTACCAGAAATGCCAGGTAAAGGCAATAAGCACCATTCTTCTGGAATACAAAAGCCAAGACCTGATTAGGGTAAGCATTTGTTGAGAAAGCATTTTCACTGCACACTAATCTCTGCATATCCTGTGGGGAAATCCTTTCAATCCCATAGCTGATAAATAAATCTGGCAAGTGAATAAACACTCTGTAAATCTCTTAGTGATATATAATTCCACCTGTTAGGTGAGTTCTGCTGGGCTCCAAGCTTGGGCGGTACTTTTCACCATGCAGACTGACCTGGAACAAAGCCTGCCAAGGAAAAAAATGTTTGTCGTAACCCTGCCTGGAACAGAGCACTTGACTCCAACCTTTCATAGGAACCGAGGGGTGTTCAGGGCTAATGTTGATGCCCCAGATTCTGGTTGGTATTATTTGGTGCTTTTGTTGAACTCAAACACTCTGCTAGGCATTGTATAATACTGTAAATCAGAAACATTATGCTCCTTTTCCTTCTGATTTTCCATTCAGAGCAGAGTAGGAGACCTGCAAAGACTTCAAAAAATCCTTTTTAAAAATTAGAGTCAAGTCTTTGTGCAAACACTCTTTAAAACTCGTACCGTCTCTCTGCCCTCTTCCAAGAGACTTGCAATGCTAGGTCTTTAGTGCTGCACGACAGACTGTACATAACTGCATTATAGTGATTATCTTGTAGCTGCCTGAGGGCCAGGACTATGCCTTTTCCTCTTTGTAAAGATTAGTGTCTCACACTACATTATTAATTAACTATTTATTAGTAATTAACTAATGCCGAATGAATGCATTTCAGTTCTCTGTGAAACAGTTTATATGAGTTTGCATGTATTTATGTGTGAGGCCTTATCAGAGAATGGCAGATAGGTCCTGTTAGACTTGGGATTCATTTAAAAATGAGTTAGGAAGATTCCCTTATGTCTTTGATGGGACTGTCAAAGATGAGAAAGGGTCTGCTGGCTACATGTAAGAACAGGGGACATGATATCAGCACATTCCAAAGGCATGTTTTCTGTATGTGAAAGAGCTCTACAAAGAGAACTCCCAAGATACACTCGAGATCTTTGTGCACACGTATACCTTGAAAACACTTCTGTAACCCCTAAAGGATTCATGTCCACTGACCAGTGTGTACAATCAGGAATATAGATGTGATGTTGAAGTAAGTGTTAAGATGATATTGGTTAAAGAATAAGACTGGTTGGTTGATGTCTTATCAGCAAAGGAGCTTGTTTTGGGTATCCATTGCTACCTAATAAATTACTTCAAAACTTAGTGCCTTAATACAATAAACATTTATTATCTCACCGTTTTGAGGACCAGGGATCTAGGGGTGGTTTAGCTGAATTGTTCTGGCTCAGGGTCTCTCATAAGGTAGCAAGGAGGATGTGGACAGGGCCTGCAGTAACCCAAAGGTTTGCCTGGAGGTGGAGGATACACTCAAAGATGACACACTCATATGGGTTTTGGCAGAAGGCCTCAGTTCCTCTGCATATAAGCTTCTCCACAGGCTGCTTGAGTGTCCTCACAACATGGTGGCTGGTTTCCCCCAGGGTGAGTGATCCAAGAGAGGGAAAGCAAAGAGGAAGTCACAGTGCCTTTGATGATTGAGTCTTCAAGTTGCAAACTGTCACTTCTGCTTTAGTCTATTCATTAAAAGTGAGTCCCTAAGTCTAGCCCACTGTCAAGGGCAAAGGAATTAGGCTTCACATGTTGAAGGGAGAATCATCAACGAATTTGTGGACATATTTTAAATCAATCACAAAGTTGTTGCTTCAACTCAATTCAACAGGTATTATTTTGAGCACTTGCTGGCCTTTCCAGATGTGCTTAATTATGTAAATCCTGCTTACTCTACATTCTGGAGGGAGTCCACAGAGAGCTCCCCAGTGAGAAAATCGGGACCTGTGGTTCTGAGTGTTTGACCTTGTGCCTGCTACTCTGAAACCAGTTTTGTTTTCTCTGTCTGCAGCCTTGTATCATGGAGAGGCCTCTCACTGAAATCCAATTTCAGTCTCTCTAAAGAATAATAACAATAGCACAAACAATTGGCCACTCACTGTTTTAAATGTTCTACGAATATTAATTCATTAAATTTTGACAACCATCCTATGAGCTAGATGCTCTTATTATCATCTCAGTTTTACAGGTAGGAATATTGAGTGCTGGAGCAATTTGCCCAGGATCACCTAGCTGCTAAATGGTAACCCTGGGACTTGAACCCAATAGCCTGGCTCCAAGGTCTGTACTCTTACTTTCTTCACTGTGTTAGAATACATTCTCCTTTAGGTGGGCTTGCTACACCCAAGACCCCCTACAGGTAAGTTTATTTGTATGTCTTATAGCTTCTACTGTAAGTCGACCACCTTAAAAATACCCTGCAAAGATGATGAAAATATACCCTGCTGTTTTTACGTAACATAATTACAGAGGGAAACTACATCTTATTAGGGATTATATAATTACATACATTAGCACATGCTTAAATTACAGTCTGTGAGGTATAAAGTATTTTTATTACCCAGCCCCTGCCCTCGAGAAACTTAGGAACTCATTGGGAAGACAAGGTATACACACAAAACAAGAAAAAATACAAGGTAACTTATTTAAGGGCAAATGTGTGTAGCATTAGTTATAAACATTGGGAAAGTATAACATCAAGTATAGATCAAGGAAGGCTGTAGTAGTTGAGAATCTTCTGGAACTCTATGGTTGTGTTCCACCATGTTGAAAAGACTGTGTGAACTGTGTGAGAAGGAAGGAAATCATGTTGCTGGTCAACAACCATAGATGTGCATAATTCCAGAACAAATTCTGGAAAATTTGTTTCTGGAAAATTCAGTTTTCCAGAAAATTCCAGGTGCAAAAACATTTCTCCACTTTTGCCATTGGCTCACTCTTTAACTGATTGAGAGCAGGCTCAGATGAAGTTTGAAAGGTTCCTCCTTTCCCCAGCTCTCCACTACTTTTCTATTTTATGTTCCCACTCTTTTTCTCAGGGTCCCAGAGGCATTCTCCAGTACCCAGAATGGTGAAAACATGGGGAAATGTGTTTCAACCTCATCCTGGGCACAGAGCAGCAATTCTTACACTCACTGGCCCCTCACAGTCCTTCCTTGCACTGGACTTAAGTTTGTCAGTCTTCAGAGAAGCACATCCATATAATAATGAAGTCCTCTCTTTCTCATTATAAACCCCTTCCACAGCCTGATTTTCGCCCACCAGAATTGCAAAGAGGTAAAAGGGATGAGGGGGACAGATGACTAACCCACTTATCTGTACTGAGCACACTTTGATGGACCCTGAAGAAGGATGTGAGTTTGTAGAGAGCAGTAAAGAGCATTCTAGGCAGGGGAGAGGATAACCAAAGTCCTGGAGGTAAGAATGGACATGCTACATTTCAACAGGCAGTGAAGAGATGGACTTAACTGGGGAAGTTGCTTCCTTTAGGGAAAATGAAAGAAGATTGTGTGAGGTAAAAATGATGAGATTCTGCAGTGCTGGGAATACTATAGTGTGAGCATAAGTTTGGGGACCTATACAAGGGAGTGACTGAAGTATTCCATTTTCCGCTTCCCAGCCCATTTTTGGACACTATTTAAGTGTGGCTAAAGACAATTAAAGAAATTCTGCCACTGAAACCCTAAAAGTTATTGCCAGGCTTTGGGCATAATTAATGCATTACTAGTCAGAATAGCATCCCAGGGCACACAGGTATGTCCCAAGTTGGACAGCTTGACTATTTGTCACATTTTCTGGGAGGCTGCCCCAAGTCCCATACTTGCTGTGATTCTTGCAGCTCATTGCACAAGTGTCAGGCCACGTTATTGTTGGTCCTGTGCCTTGGTGTCACACTGCACTCCCCCAAAGAAACATTTGTCTGCTTTTTCCTATTTAGAGCTGATTTCTATACTGTTTGCTATGTGGATATAAAATATACATGATTTCAACCCATGTCTTTGAGTCTGTATAGACCATCATGAGTGTTGTTTTCTAAGAGAGGATTCCATGAGGTGTTTACAGAAGGGCTGGCTCCCATGTTGTTTCTCTCTGATATGTTATGATATTTCTTTGGCTCCCCATAGTCCTGGGTTGGAGAAGATTCTCTGTGTTGGTGGCAATATCTCACCCAGAATTTCTTTCGTTTTTGCAGGTGGGAAGAAGGATACTCACACATACTACAAAGACTGGGTCTTTACCACAATATTTTAAATCTAGAGTTGACTTTAGTATAAAAAGAATCTACTTGGACTCTAGCCAATGAGATTAGAGGATTACCCATAGGTCTACATTATGAGACTGGATGACTTATAGATTGTTCCCATGGCTAGGGGCTGAATGAAATGATATAAGATAGATTCAGTGTAACAGAGAAATAAGAAAGGAATTTTGGGGAAATTGTCCCAGTTTATACTGCGATGACCCATCTGTGAGTTTGTTGTACTGTGGTGGCTTACATGTTGCTATGATGCTGGAAGCTATGCCACTAGTATCTCTAATATCAGCAGGGTCACCCATGGTGGACAGGTTTCAGCAGAGCTTCCAGGCTAAGACAGACCAGGAAGAAAGGCCTGGTGATCTACTTTTGAAAATTAATCAGTGGAATCTCTATGGATCACAATAGAATATTGCTCTAATACAGTGCTGGAAGCTAAGCCCCTAAGTTGAAAAGTCCTAAAATAGCTGCAACAATAGAGTGAAACATAGTGGTGATCATAAAAATGGCACAGGACTGAGTGATGTTGCCTTGTGTTATATATAAGGTTGCTGTCTGTGTGAGTTGACTTGAGAGCAACTAATGATAGCAACAGCAATACTACAAGGAGAGGGGAGGGCCTGCTATGTAAAACTGAATTTATTAGGTGAATGGTTGTGGCTTCTAATCCTTTTGAAACAGTGAACTGTCTGCTCTTCATTCTATGTAGCTTCCATATTGGGACAACACCAAGATTTATTTCAGAGTATGTATTTTGGAATCAGATGACCAGGATTTGAACCTCAGCTCTACTCCTTCCTAGGTATGAGAACCATACACATGCCACTTAATATCTCCAACTCTCAACTTTATAAACCAGAAAATAACAACAGCAGTAATAATACCTACCTCATGTTGTTGTTATGTGCTGTCGAGTTGGACCCGACTCATAGCAATGCCTCCTTGGGTTTGTAGATTGCCAAACCTTCCTTCTGAGGAGTGGCTGGTGGGTTTGAACAGCCAGCCTTCTGGTTAGCAGTCCAGTGCCTTAGGCGCTACCCTACCAGAGCTCCTCATAAGATTACTTTAAAATTAAATGAATCAATTCATGTGAATGGTTTAACCTAGTGTCTGACACATGACAAACTGAAAAATACTAGCTGTTATTATTACTACTTAAGGAACTCTGGTGGTTAAGTGTTTGGCTGTTAACTGAAAAGTTGGTGGTTCAAACTTACCTAGCAGCTCTGTGGGAGACATACCTGGGATCTGCTTTTGTAAAGGTTATAGCCAAGGGAGTGGCTAATCTTACCCAATGAGACTTGCTGCCTTACCAATTCGAGTTGCTTTTATTTTTCAATAAATCTCCCTTTAATTAAAAAAAAAGTTACAGCCAAGAAAACCCTATAGGGCAGTTCTACTCTGTTACGTGGAGTCACTATGAGTTGGAATCTACTTGTCAGTGCTCAACAACAACAATTAGTAGTAATCCACACTCAGTGCCACCACGTCAATTCCAACTTATGGTGACCCTATAGGACAGAATAAAACTGCCCCATAGGGTTTCCAAGGCTGTAAAGTTTTATGAAAGCAGATTGCCCCATCTTTCTTACACAGAATGGCTGGTGGGTTTGAACTGCCGACATATTAGTTAGCAAACGAATGCTTTAGCTACTGTACCACCAGAGTGCCTTAAGAGTACATAAAACAGTGATAATTCTGAGGATGTAAAAATTATTAAAACAAGCAAATAAATAAATAAATAAATAACCCTCACGTTTTGGATAATAATCAAGAATTAAGTACTTGCTTATTCCTTTCTAGGCATCATCACTTCATTTGGCTCTCTGGAAATTTATTGCCAGCTCACAGAAGGCCTTCAACCTTCTTTGGCCAGCACACATGCAAAATTGTGTATGTGTGTGTGAGCACACACATAGCTTCATGTGGTACAGCATTGTGAAATGTAGAGAGAAGCATTAAGGTTGTTAATGAGAATGTCATAGAAAAAAGAGATTTCATTCCTTTCAATGGACCACAGCCATTGAAGGACTGATTTCTTAACGTTAAAGCCAACTAACAGGCATAAGATTCAATCTTCTTACAACAACACTCATTTTTCTTCTTCTGTTTGTGTTGCTCTGAACCTGGTCCTGGGGCATCTGTAAAATTAAATGAGCGAAATAAAATAATTCACCCTCTCTTTCCCTTGGAATGAGGACCTGTAGAAATAAAGGAAGCCAGGATACTTACAATAGCTTCCATGTAGGTTCTAGGACAAACAGTGACAGCAATCAAATGTATGGCTTAAAATAGCTACACTTCAGGTGAGGCCTATTATGCAAGGGAAATTATACTGGTGATAGTCCCAGCCACTTCAAAGAAAATGAGATCTCCACTCACTATCATAAAAAGATTTGCCTTCTGATTACAAATCACTCACTTTGGCTTTGTAGACAGTACCAGACAACAGTCTGAAGGAAAAATGAACTGGGAAGAGAAGGAAAAGTTGGGAAACAAAGAGATGTGCTATTGATAAGGGTTGGGATGAGCACTTTTGATTCATGAGATGGTTTTCAATGATATGGTTGGGCCTCTTTAAAAAGTGGGCATAGCTGTTGAGGTGGGGTTCTTTTATGCTATAAGAAACAAAACAAGTGAAGACTCAGGAGGAGGAATGTTCCAGGAGAAAGCAACAGTACTTATAGTCTCTAAGGCAGGACAGATTTTGATGTGTTTGGGAAACTGAAAGAAGACCAGTGTGAATGAAGAAGAGAGTGCAAGAGGGAAAAAAGGGAGGCGATAGATAAAAGAAGGAAGCAGGCGACATTCATGCAGGGCCTTATAAGCTCTGATAAGGAATTCACAGCAGTGGGCTCAAATAAAGATCATGGAGATGGCCCAGGATGGGGCAATATTTTGTCCTGTTATATGTAAGGTCACCATGAGTCAGAGCTGACTTGACAGCAACTAACAACAAAAGAAATTTAGATTATTATTGTAAGTACATTTGTAAACCACTGTGGGCTTTGGGATTATAAATTATCTGATAAATATTTACATTGAAGGAAATCCTAAGTGAACTTCAGGACACTCCCTCAAATGATATGTTAGGGATAGAATTCATCAATACTCAACCTAACGTCTGAGTATTGAGTTTGGGATTTAAGGAGACCATCTCCTAACATCATCCAGTCTGCTGGAGGGCACAGCATTTCAGGGGTCTTGCTACACCACCTTCTAAGGCCAACAGAACTTTATTCAAGCTTGAGCTTACTATTTTTCAGGAGGACTGAGAAATATTCTGTATGCCATGCCTGGGTTAAGATATTCAAGAGGAAGATCACAAATGAAATTGTACCTTGGATATTTTCTGGATTAGAAAATCCCAGAAGCATAACTATCCTGGAGAGAACGGAGTGTCAAGTGATTACTTGAGACTGTAAGAAGTCTTCAGAAGACCACTAATGTTTTCTCAGGTTTCTTTTATGCTAGTCCAAATTAGAATATAGTGATTTGTAAGAAAGCAATAGACCCTACTCCAAGGCACCACCTATTTGAAGCAAAAATGGACCAAATATAACTTTTATTACTCACTTAGATATAGTTATGGCACAGTAACAAGCTCCAAATATCAGTGCCTAAACAACTACAAAATGTTTTTCTTCCTCAAATTACAAGTTGGACACTGCTCTGTCTCTTTATTGCAGGACCTGGGTTTTAGGTGCACCCTCTATCTGAGCCATACCAGCCTCATCGAAGAGAGGCAAGAGCAGCAGAAAACCCATGTGTTAGCTTTTAAAGTTTCTGCTCAGAAGTAGAATAGGTCTCTTTCATTTACATCTCACTGGTCGAAGGTAATCCAATGGCCAAGTCAGTGTTAGCAGATTGGGAACTATAATTATTCTACTGGGAATGTAGGTAGGGACATTGAATTATAAACAAATAATATAATGAAGAAGAATGCCATATTTTGCTTTCTACAAATTGAGTGATGATCTCACCTTATTAGAGGTGAAAATGTTCAGATATTGTAATCTAGAATATGATTGTTGTTGTTATGTACCGTCGAGTCGTAACCGACTCATAGTGACCCCTCCTTGGTTTCCGAGGCAGTATCACTATGGAAGTAGATTGCCCCATCTTCCTTCTGAGGAGTTGCTGATGGGTTTGAACCACCAGCCTTCTGGTCAGCAGTCAAGTGCCTTAGGTGCTATGCTACCAGAGAATATGATTACACTCCTGAAAATTAGTATCACAAGCATTCATTTTTAAGGATAACTTCTGAATGTCTGACATGTACAGTTTAAAAGTGATTAAATATAATACTACTGGAAGCAAAGAGCATTCAGTAAAGCAGAATTCTCAATTCCTAATTTGATCCGGTACCAGTTTCTCAAAAGTTCAAGATTGACTGTTAGGAGGATTTCTATTCAGGGAGGGATTAAAGAAAAGAGAGAAACTTTAATTTATTTCTTCAAATTAGGATAAATGGGATGAAAGGATACATTGATAAGATAATTCCAGTTAACATTGTGTTCCACTTAAGAAAATCTGTGTTAAGTGGTTAACTATGCAGTATGAAACTTTATCACCAAGGATGACAAAAACAAAAAAAAAATTTATGTGAGTCATGAAAAGAATATATCAAGCGCCAACTGTGTGTCACTTCTAGCTGAAGATCCATCAACTCTTATGGCACTTTTGCAGTGGCCCCCCACTGGCTCCTCTGCTCTTCTCCCAGTCCCCCTGAAACCTATTCTCCACACAGCAGCCAGAGCAGACCTCCAAACTGAAACCAGTTGCCACTAGTGCTCCATAGGATTTTCAGTGGCTGATTTTTTTTTTTTTTTTTTCATCTTTTAAAAAGTCTCTCGTGTGTTGGGTGCAAATTTACGGAGCAAATTTGTTTTACATTCAACAGTTTGTGTAGATTTGATTTCATGCCCCAATTACCATCCCCAACCATAACAATCTCTCTTTCCCTCCCATCCCTGAGCCTACCCCCTCCCTCTGCCCTTCTTAACTATGCACTCCTGTCTGTCCAGCTTGCCCTCTATGTGAATGCTGCCCTACTGCTGTTAATATATGAAGTTCTATCATTCATATATGATCATTCATATATTAACATTTTTAACCCAGATAAATATAATCTCGGATTTTTGTTAATTTTTCCCATTTTTTTGTTAATTCCTCCCTCAAAGTCTCAGTGTTTAAAATAGATGTGTAAGAGGAAATCACAAAATCCTGAAAAATGGATTGGATTAAACATGAAAAAGCTATTGGATACATTTTCGCATAAACAATTAGCTGCCCTTTGTAAAATGAACATAGTAAATTAGTTATAACAACAATGTGAGAGTAGAAAGACTAGTAAACCACTGTTGAGCTGCTCAAAATCCAATGCAGGAGCCTGAACAGATTGATAAAGCAACTACTAGAAGGATGACTATGTGCAAGTAATAAACAATAAATCTAAGAATAACAAACAAATCAGTCTTAGAGGAAATACAACCAGAATGTTGACAAGTGAGGATGATGAGACTTCAGCTTGCTTACTTTGGACCCATCAGGAAAGATGACTGGAATAGGACATCATGTTTGATAAAGTAGAGGGTCGGCGAAAAAGAGGAAAAACCTGCATGAGATGAATTGACACAGTAGCCACAACAATGGACTCAGACATACCAACTGTGGTAGTTTAGTTTCTGTGTCAACTTGGCTGGGCCTGGTTGAGTGGATGGGCAGCTGGATGTAGTATTCCCTACAATGAGGTTCAAACCCACCAGCTGCTCCTCAGAAGGAAAATTGGTCAATCTACTTCTGTAGAGACACCACCTCGGAAACCCAAGGAGGGGTCGCTATGAGTCAATTCAACTCGACAGCAGTGAGTTTTTTTTTTCTACTTTGAGAAGACAGCTCTTCCCAAGTTGTATTTTAAATGCCTTCTAAGCTGAGGGGCTCAGCTTCTAGCACTGTATCAGATAATATTTCACTGCTATTTACAAAGTTTTCCAGTACTATATCAGACAGTGTTTCACTGCTATTCATAAGGTTTTCAGTGGCCAATTTTTTC
>NW_006921599.1:9024249-9027210 GCF_000298275.1 Orycteropus afer afer
CAGTCCTTTGTGCAGTCCCTAGGTAGCAGGGTGATTTTTAGGTTAATTCTTAAGTCCTACCACCACAGGAATCTGCAAGAGCACTGACTCTTTAAATATTCAAAATAGTCAAGCCGCTTTTGAAACCTACAAAATGGCAGCATCTCCAGACCGGCAAAAGTCCACAACTCAGCCCACCTTTCTCTTCACCTTCTCTGTTTGTTCCCCAGCCACCATGCACAGTCCGTGCAGTACCTGGCTAGCAGGGTGATTTTTAGGTTAATTCTTAGGTCCTACCACCAATCAGGAATCTCCAAGCCTCCTGTACCATCAGGGTCGTTCAGGTCGCTGTCAGACCCCAGCTCCATATGTCTCCTTTTTTTTGGTATTTTCACGCAAATTCTTCTGCTATTTGGGGTTTAGTCCACTTTTGTATCCTTTCCTTCAAGTCTCAGGGGTCCAAGATTATCTTCTGTGTCTGCGTTAATTGGTTTCCCTTTTCTTTTTTGAAGAGGGTCTGTGCAGTCCTTCTGCCTAGTCCATCTTGCCGGAACCCTCACATTTACTCTTCCTGAAACCTACAGAGCACCAAAATTGAAAACCAAACTCAGTGTCATGAAGTTGATTCGGACTCATAGTGACCCTCATTGGGTTACCGAGGCAGTAGATCTTTACGGAAGTAGATTGCCCCATCTTCCTTGCAGGGAGTTGCTGGTGGATTCAAATTACCAACCTTCTCGTTAGCAGTCAAATGTCTTAGGCGCCAGTCGTGCAAATAAATAAGGCCTGGCTTGACATTATTTATTATAGCAGCATCATGTTATTAGAAGTTTCTTTGATTAAGGACTTTTTGTTTTGTTTTAAGGGAAATAAAGACCTAAGCACAATTGCTTTAAAATTTCATTTTATAAAAGGCTCCTCATGTGAAGTCTTCAGAGGTCCCCAAGGCAAGAGTACCAGGTAAGTCTAAGCTCCCTCCTTCGTGCCATCATCCTGGGAGCTTACATTCAGTTCCACTGACCAAGCTCTGAGCTCTAGGTACTGTACTCATTTATCTACTTTTAAATATATTTTCCACTTTGCCTCACACCAAAGACGAGTTTTGTCTTTATGCAGCCTATTTTTTTTGAAGCATTTACATACATGAGTTTTCTGGAGAAAGTGAGGTATTTGAGACGAAGCTCCTATAACCAGTCAGCACTTTGTCTTGGCCAGGGGAGACCCTTCCCAGATTTGAGTCTGTAGGGTCAGAACTGTCACCTCATCTTCCCTGCTTCTTGTACTCCAAACTGGGGCAGAGCACTTAAGACACTTAGCACCCCATTTATAAAATAGACATAATGACTGCTTTTCCTTTAGCAGGAGGGCCAGGAGGCTTTTGTGTATTTCAGAGTGCACAGAGACCCCCTGTTTGGCGAGGAGAGAGTGTATGCCTCTCATTATTCACTGAGAAGCATGCTCACTCTCGGCCTCTGCACACTTGCCATTGCCCGGGTATTATTGACTTAAGTACCCTTCAAGAAGAATTTCTCCGAGGCTCCTATGCTGACACCCTACTAGTGTTTCAAGAGCCAGCCTTGCAGCTATTTGTTCCTTTGGATGAAAAACTCCATCGCTCTCCTAAATATTCTCCATTCAATGGAAAGAAGAACAGGGTAGTGCTGGTGGTTGTGGTGGTGTGTGTGGGGGAATAGAAATCCACTAACTGCTCATAAAAAATAAGTGGTAGGCCCTTTTCCTCTTGTGTATCTCCTCCTGTCTCTCAATCCCAGACTTCAAATCCTCATATGCTTTGGGAAAATAAATCAAGGGCATGCTTTTCTGCTGGAAGGAGTTGAATATTCCACATCACAGAGAGATGTGATCACCATTTCAGAACTGAGCTGGGGAATAGTGTCTCAATCTCTCTCTCTCTCTCTCTCTCTCTCTCTCTCTGTCTCTCTCTTTCTGTTGGCTTCCCAGCTTTCCTTTTCTGACTTCCATGTTAAATGCCCAGTTTCACACATCTGTTCTTATTTCTTGCCTTATTGCCAGAGAAACTAGCAGGAAGAAGGAAACTCAGAGACCACAAGGGCATCTCAGATGCTTTATAAGGAGGAGGGATCAGCATTTGTGTGCAATGGGATGTAGGCTCTGGTCATTTCTGGGCATATCAGGGCCAAGCAGCAAACCTTTTTCAGGTAGAAAATGAGAGGTATTGTTGGCAGGTGGCAAAAGGAGGTAGAACTACAACCTTCTAAGAATCAGAGCACATGAGTTCTCTCATCTGGGCTTTGTCTGAACCAGGTTTGTAGCTTTGGACAAATCACTAAGTGTCTTCAGATGCAGTGTCATCAGGTATAAAATGGAGGTATGAATATACATGTCCCAGGATTTTTGTGAGAGTTCATTCATTAGGCAATTATGCATTGAGTGCCTGTATGCCAGGCACTGTGCTAGGTGTGGGGGTTCCATATTCTTTATGCTTCTAGATGATGTGGAAATTGACACACAATGGACAAAAATAACAGCATTTAGTGACCCTTCCCAAAAAAAACCAGTTGCCCTTGGGTTGATTCCAACCCATGGCGACCCCATGTGTGTCAGAGAATTGTGCTCCATAGGGAGTTCAGTGACTGAATTTTCAGACATAGCTTGTCAGTCTTTTCCTCTGAGGAGCACACGGGTGGCCTCAAACTTCTAACTTTTTGGTTTACAGCCAAGTGCACTAGGCAATCATTTGCACTGTCTAGAGACTCAAGTGTTTGATGAGTGAGTTGCTATTGATGTGTGCTACAGTAAGGGTGGGATGTGAAACAAGGGATATCACTGCTGATGTCAGATGGATCTTGGCTCAAAGCAAAGAATATCAGAAAGATGGTTACTTGTGTTTTATTGACTATGCAAAAGATTCGATTGTGTGGATTATAAAAAAACTGTGGATAACATTGAGAAGAATGGGAACTCCAGACCACTTAATTGTACTCATGAGGAACCTGTACA
>NW_006921599.1:9027990-9036368 GCF_000298275.1 Orycteropus afer afer
CATGTTGTCAGAAGGGACCATTCCCTGGAGAAGGATGTCATGCTTGGTAAGGCGGAGGGTCGATGAAAGAGGGGATGGCCCTCAACGAGATGATTGACACAGTGCCTGCAGTGATGGGCTCAAGTATAGCAAGGATTGCGGAGTTGGCGCGGGATCTGGTGGTATTTCGTTCTGCTGTGCATAGGGTCACTATGAGTCGGAGATGACTCGATGGGACCTAACAACAACAATACTCCTATGAGTCACAAGAGGCTTACTTAACACCATGTTGGGCGGTTAGAGAAGGTGGACTGGAGGAGACCATAGCTAAAGTAAGAACTGGAAGACAGAAGATATTGGCAGGGAGAAGGGTGCAAGGACCTGAAAGAGCATTGCTTCATTAATTGAAAATGGTTGGAGTGGAGAGAGAGAGAAAGAGTGGCCTGGGGGTCAGAGTTGCAGACAGTCATGAATGAAGTGGCACATGCCTGAAGATTTAGGCAGGACACACCATACAGGGATTATGCTAAGAGATTCACACATCATCCCAGGGCAATATGGAACTGAATACTTTCAAGAAGGATAGCAAAATCAGATATGTGTTACAGAAAAATCTCTTAAACTGCAGAGTGGAGATTGATGTAGAGAGGATATGCCAGTTCTTCCCTATCTGCTTTCTCCATTCTGCTGTGTGCCCTGCAGGCTTTTTTTTTTTCTGTATGTGTTTGTGTTGTTCTGGGTGTGTGTGTGTTGGGGGGTGCACCAACAGGCTGCTTTGCCCTCTGGATTTGTTATAGGTTTAACCCATGGGAGGCAGGAGCAAGAAATTGTGTGTGGCGGAGTAGGAGGAGAGATGAATGGGGTACTTGTTCCTCAGCTCCCTTCCTACCATGGCCTTGGGCTTTGCTCCTCTACCGCTGGCCCACTGCTCCTGCTTAGAGCCCTTTCTTCCATATGCAGCTTTCTCTCTGAGTTCTAACAGTGGTTCCTCTTTCCCTTTCTGGTCCAGGCTCTTGAGACTCCCCACTCTTGCTAGCCCCAGGGTACCTCACCATCCTTCTTCCATTTCCTTAAACCTGCCATTTTGTTGTTCACTGTTGTAAGTAGACTTTTGACTTATGTACAACAGAACAGTATGTTGCCAGGTCCTGTGTCATCCTCACATATTTGAGCCCATCATTTTAACTGTTGTGCCAATCCATCTCACCTAGGGTCTCCCTCACCCTCACTGACCCTCTACTTCACCAAACATGATGTTCTCCTCTAGTGATTGATCCCTTCTAATGACATATCCTAGTGACCCCTCAGGAGCTCTGATAACATAGTGCCTAAGACACTTGACTGCTAACCAGAAGGCTGGTGGTTCAAACCCACCAACCACTCCTCGGAAGGAAGATGGGGCAATCTACTTTCATAGTGATATTGCCTCGGCAACCCAAGGAGGGGTCGCTATGAGTTAGGGCCAACTCGATGGCACATAACAACAACAACAGTGACCCCTCGGTTTCTGAGGCAGTATCTCTACAGAAGTAGATTGCCCAGTCTTCCTTCTGAGGTGTGGCTTGTGGGTTTGAACCACCAGCATTCTGGTTAGCAGTCAAATGCCTTAGGCACTACACCACCAGAGCTCCTTTTAATGATGTATCCAAAGCAAGGGAGTTGGACAAGGTTCTGTGTGATCCATAGGGTTTTCATTGGCTGATTTTTGGAAGTAGCTCATCCGGTCTTTCTTCCTAATATGTCAGAGTTAGTAAATTCCTCTGAAACCTATCCACCAGGTGACCCTGCTGGTATTTAAAATATAGGTGGCATGATTTCCAGCATTATAGCAACAAGCAAGCCACCACGACAGGACAAACTAACACCATGAGTTGGAGGCAACTTAGCAGTAGCTCACAACAACAAGGTAACAGAAACAGAGAGATCCAAGAAGAGCACAGAAACCCAAGTGACTCTGATAATTCGGGCACTTCCTCTCACACACCTAGTTCTGAATCCCTTGTTTTATTGCACACTGATTTCCCTTGTCAGAGGAAGTTTCCTCTGTAAAGGAAAGCTGATGTGGTCAGGCCACTTACCATGAAGTCAAAGCCCTCTCTCCAGCCTGAGGCTCTTTCCTTTACAGAAGCACCCCCAGAGAGAAATGGAAGCAAAAGAAATGTTTCAATTCAATACATATTTATTGAGTGTTTAGAATAGTTAAGTCTCAGAAATGCCTCCTAAAACAAAACAGCCTCTTCTAGCATATGTTTATGCAGGCCAGTGTCTCCTGTTCTCTCTCGTTCATAGTATGTTCCCTAATTCACAAAGGCCTTTCACACCCATTTTCCCTCTCACACACATTTTCCTCTCATTGCAGCCCAGGAGCGGTTATTACCCCTGGTCTGCAGCTGAGGAAACAAGCTGCTGCGGCCTCAGGACCACACAGAGAGGCAAGCCTGGGACCAGACACAGGCCTTTGGTCTCCAGGCCACTGCACTTTCCCCAGAGCACAGCTGTGTTTGCAGAGCCAGCTCTCTGACACACAGACAGACAGACACAGGGAACATGGTGGTGGTGGTACGGGGTGGGCAGGAGAGAAAAGATCCAGTAACAAGTCCCTTACAAGGACAGACTTGGAGGTGAGGCCAGGGGAGGCAAAGAAACTGACAGACAGCCCTCCTTGGTCACAGACTAGGCTGTCCTAGCCCTGTTAAGCAGGCAGGTCGTGTATTCTCCTGGGAGACGAGACTGGAAAGGAAATTTTGCCAGATCCAGTCCCTCCCAGGACCTGGGTGATGGCAGAGCTCTGTGGGGTCTGGCAGCCAGAGCAAGGTGAATCCTCAAAGTCATTAGTCAATGATGAGAGCAGCCAGACAGGAAAGACAGATAATGAAGCAGGCATTTGAAATATGCAGTGCTGGCTGTGGGCACGAGGCCTCACCACACTGTCAATGGGTGTTAGAATCTCTCTAAATTAAGAACCCTGTCCTCTGCAAGAATTCTATGCTGGACGTCTTGCTGGGGTTGGTGGGGATTACCTCTGAAGCTGGCATAATCATCCCACTCAGCACTCACACCAAGCCACCAGGCCGTCCTGAGGAAGAATTAGCCTTTTGTGCTTTGGGGAACATACCCCTTGTGAGCACGAGCTGCTTTGTGGATGCTTCTGGCAGTCAATCTTACAAGCAGTAATGTTCCTCACCCTGAAACAGTGGAATATACCACACAGCAGAATATTCTCTGGGGCTTGGGCTTGTTTGGAGGAGGAAATGAGCAGGGAGTGCTGCTTATGGGCTCCCATTAGGAAACTGTTTCATACTCTACCCAGCTCAATCCCCCCATTCAGACACTGATGCAGAACATTTACTATTTTTCACGGTCAGGGGATGGTTATCCTGGTTAGTCATATATTCTGGTTAATGGTGAGCCATTAGTTACCATTTCTGGAGCACAATTTTTCTAAAAATTAGAGGGCTACAAAATACCCTCAACAGTAAATTAAAGGAGCATAATCCAATCTATCTTTTAAATACTGAAGGTACTTTTATTTCCTTAGGAACATAATAATGAACCCTGAAGGACTGGTAAACCATTCAAATTCTAGTTAATAGAGTGCTAGATAAACAACCTTTAATGTACTTCCTGTGTCTCGATTTTATCATGTATTAATTTTCTGAAAAGACACTGAAAATGTTTGAAAATCCACCACCTATCTGTCAGGGTGTCATACTATAGTGGCTTGCATGCTGCTATGATTTGGAAGTTGTGCCACCAATATTTCAAATGTTAGCAAAGTCTCCCATGGTAGACAGGTTTCTGCAGAACTTCTAGACTAAGACTACAAAGAAAGGCCTGGTGATCTACTCCTGAAAATCAGTCAATAAAAACTTTATGGATGACAACTGAATATTGTGTGATACAGTGTTGGAAAGTGAGTGCCATAGGCTGGAAGTCACTCAAAATTCACAGTGGTCACAACAACGAACACGGACACATCAATATTCCTGAAGATGGTGTAAGAATGGACAATGTTTTGTTCTGTTGTGTGTGGGGCCACCAAGAATTAGAGCCTCCATGATGACAACTAACACACTTGATGATGATCAAGATTCCATAGTTAACGGAAGAGAGTAACCTCTGAAGCAACATAGACCAACTTGCATCCAATGCAGAACTCCCCTCTCCAAACTTTCTGAAAATTTTTTTCCTGTCTTTGCTGAAAAACTTTGGTGCAAGGGAGCTCACTATCCTGTTCAATTTATGAGTTTATTATTTAAAAGTCCCATTATTTCTGACCTCTGAAGACATGGAAAATAAGCCCCATCTCTCTGTTTTAGAGATCCTCTGATCAGCCCTTTGCTCCTGTCCCCAGTTTCTTTTGCTAAGCTTGGCAACTCTAGTTCCTGCTGTCCTTCCCCAAATATTTGCATACCATTCTTTGAATATTTACTTGTTTGTCAGTGAACTTTTATAAAGCAAGCTCCAAAGAGAAATATGATGCGAGATGTGATAACTCCAGAGGGATCATCACCTCATTCATTTTAGATCGTGCATTTCCATGATAGTGACTGAGAGTTCTGACTCCATGGACATTCTCCAGAGGTTCAAATCCTGGCACTATTACTTTCAGCTTTGTGACCATGAGCAAGCTACTAAATTCTTTAATGCTCAGCCACCTCTTTTATTAAAGAGAGCTCAGTATAATATCAATCCCACAGCTTCACATTGAGATAATGTATGTAAATTCCTAGAACATGGTAAATGCTTAATAAATGTAGCTGTTTGTAGCACAATGATATGTATACAGATACTGATGCCTGAGTTCCTAGGTTTAAGTTTTGGCACCCCACCTCCCACTTATAAGCTATGGAGCTCTGGTGGCATAGTGGGTAAGGCATTTGGGTACTACCCAGAACGTTGGTGGATCAAACCCACCAGCTGCTACTCTGCAGGAGGAAGATGAGACAATCTACTTCTGTAAAGATTTACTGCCTTGGAAACACAATGGGGATCACTATGAGTTAGAATTGACTCGATGGCAGTGAGTTTGGTTTTGGTGAAGACAGGAGCTCTCGTAGCTTAGTGCCTAAGGCACTTGACTGCTAACCAGAAGGCTGGCGGTTCAAACCCACCAGCCACTCCTCGGAAGGAAGATGGGGCAATCTACTTCCCTAGTGATACTGCCTCAGAAACCCAGGAGGGGTCGCTATGAGTCAAGTCCAACTCGATGGCACATAACAACAACAACAACAACATAAGCTGAATAGAGTTGAGCAAGGAACTTGAGTTTTTTATGCCTCCATTTTCTTGTCTGTAAATTGGAGATAAGGTGTTCTTATGAAGATTAAACAAGCTATTATACATAAGGTGCTTGGAAAAGAGTCTGGGAAATAATAATAATTATTATAGTTTGAAAATTCATCTTATTATTAAAAGAGGTTACATCAAACAATTGACCCATAGTGTCTGATACAGAAGCTGTGGGCACTAATGTGCCCCTTCTCACAGCCTGGGGTCATTTTTGTCACTAAAGAAAAAATTGAACTTTTTCTTCCCATCGTCATTCCTTCCTTCAACCTCTAACTCCAGCTTTTCCGCACAATTATTTTTAACCTGCAGTATAAATAATGAGCAAAAGCACCACATTATAAAAGTCAAAAGCAAACAATTGAAAAAGATACCTGCAGCTTATATTATGGACAAAGTGTTAATATCATTAACTTAATAAGAGAAGACAGGAACCCAAATATAGAAATGGGTGAAGAACATAAACAGGCAAGTCACAAGAAATGCATATGTTTAATACATATTTAAAAGGTGCTCTAACTAACCAGATCAGTGGCTGTGGAGTCAGTTCCAACTCATGGTGACTCCACATGTTACAGTGTAGAACTGTACTCCAGAGAGTCTTCAGAACTGTGACCTTTCAGAAGTAGATTGCCAGTTTTTCTTCTGGTATCTCTAGGGTTGGTGTTACCCAGTGCAGTAACTCATGTTGTCACTCACCTCCATAGGTGGGGTTGGCCAGTGAATACCACCCTAATGGACAGAGCAGCCTGGCCTGTGCTGCTGCCACACAGGGCAAACACCATGATATAGGGCCCTCAGCCTCCCAACCTCACCCACCATGGCTCCCAGCAGCTCCTCCCCTCTCCCACTGGTCAGAGAGGAGGAAGAATGACGAGTTACCACACTGGGTGATGGAGGCAACAATTTTAATGATATCACTGCCTTGGTGTCCTCCTGCACAGCTGGCCCACCACTGATACCGACCATAGACCCTGAGGTTATTTGGTTCACACACTTGCACCCCCTAGTGATGTCACTGTCTACAGCATCTCTGGGTAAATTTGAACTTCCAACTTTTTAGTTAGTAGTTGAGTGGGTAACCATTTGAGCCACACCAAAACAAACAAACGAACAAAAAAACATTGCCATAAAGTCAATTTCAACTCATAGCGACCCCCATTGGGTTTCTGAGGCAGTAAATCTTTACGTAAGTAGATTGCCCAGTCTTCCTTCCGCAGGGTGGCTGGTGGATTTGAACCACCAACTTTCTGGTTAGCAGTCAAATGCCTTAGGCACTGTGCTATCAGAGGTCTACTGCACTAGTAATCAAAGAAGTGAACATAGAGAATATAAGGAAATATAGACCAATGACAGATTTACTGAAAATAATCTTGCATAGATACTAGTGATTCAAAATAACCACATCATTACAGAAGCAACAGAAGACAGAGTTAGAATGATCCTTCAGAGGCAACCAAACACCTTGGGAGAAAGAATCACTGGGCCTGCTGACTCAAGACCATAGTATTGGAGGACACCAAGCCTAATTGGCACAACACAATACATAAAAATTTTGATCCACAACGTACTTTGGTGAACAGCAACTGGGGTTTTAAAAACTTTTGAGTGGCCATCTAAGATGCAGCTAAGGTAATGGTCTCCTCTCATCTGAAATGAAGAAGAATGAAGAAAATCAAGGCCATTTGGAAGCAATTAGTTCAAGGGTATGATGGACCTTGAGACCAGAAGAACTAGATGGTGCCTAGCTACCAATGCCAACCACTTGAGAAGGGATCAAAACTGGAGATCCTGGATAGAGTGTGAGAAAAAAATGTGGAATGAAATTCAAAAACACAATAATGACCAGAATTACAGGTCAGATGGATTCTGGTGGGACCCCCAAGACTATGGCCCTGGAATACTCTTTGGGCCTAGGATAGGACTCACTCCCAAGGATTGGCTCTCAGCCCAAAAGTAGAATGACTTACATGCAGAACACCCAACCCAGGCCGATGTACCCACCTACACTACAGAGATACATCCCTTGGAGCAATCAGTCACAGGGCACCAGAGGGGCAACATTCACGTGCAGGGAAAGCTAGACAGACAGAAGTGCATAGGTAAGAAGGGCATAGGGAGGGGGTGGGTGACAGGGAAGGGAGAGGAGGAGAGTGGGTTATGGTCATTGATGGTAATCGGGGTTTGAAATCAAATGTACATGAACTGTTGAATATAAAACAAATTTTGCTCTGTAAATTTGCACCCAAAGCACAGTTAAATAAATAAAATAAACAATATCACCTGGGAATACTGTGCTATTGAAAAAAAAAAAAGTTAACTATATGAGATCACATGGTCAATCTTTACCCTAAACCAAAGATGAAAAAGTAAGGGGAGGTCAGGGAAGCTAGAGTCATGGAAATGAAACAACTAGAATGGAAGTAATGAGAATGTTGACACATTGTGAAAAATGTAACCAATGTTACTGAGCAATATGTATAGAAATTGTTCAATAAGAACCTAATTTGCTGTGTCAACTTTCACCAAAAACACAATAAAATATTATTAAAAAAAAAAGAAAAAAATATAAGGAAATATTTCTTACCTCTTGGATTGGCAAAGATTAAAAAGAATGAGAATAACCAATATTGATGTAGATTTGGAAACCAAACTCTCAAAAAGTGAAAGGGATATATAAATGAGTATAACCTTCATGAGTATATTTTATCAATGTTCATTGAGAGCCTTAACATGTTTATACTATGAATGATACAATTTCATTTTTAGAAATGTATTCCTAAGGAATAAAAAGAACCTAAAAATTGTGCAGAGCTATATGTAGAAGGATAGCCAGTGAAGTACTGTTTATAATAATGATAATAATAATAATAATAATAATAATAATAAACCTCACTGCCCTCAAGTTGATTCTGACTCATATTGACCCCATTGGGCTTCTGAGATGGTAAATCTTCCACTAAGTGGCTAGTGGGTTTGAACCACAAACCTTCTGGATAGCAGTAAAATGCCTTAGGGATTACACCACCAGAGTTCCTTACTGTTTATAATAACAATAAAGAAATCAGAAGCAAAATTATCTCTATCAATAAGAGATTTTTTTTTTTTTT
>NW_006921599.1:9043498-9051677 GCF_000298275.1 Orycteropus afer afer
CCTTTTCTTTGTTGAAGAGGGTCTTTGCAATCCTTCTGCCTAGTCCGCCATCTTCTCAATAAGAGATTGGATAAATAAATTGAAACACATGTAAGCTAGAATACTACGCATCCATTAAAAAGAATGAAGTGGCAGTATATGTCTACAATATACTTTTAAATGGAAAAGCAAATCATTAAAAATGATTTCATATGGTATAATATGGTGTACTACATTTTTATTTTATAAGAAAAATAGAAAAAAATGCTGAGAGCAGTTCAGCATGAATGTACTTTGTAGTTCATGTACTTCTGTATTATTTGAAAATTTAACAATGTGTATGTAGTACTTTTACAAGAAACCAAAAAAAAAAACAAAACCCAAACTCACTGCCATCGAGTCAGAACCAACTCATAGAGACCCCTCCTTGGGTTTCCAAGGTGGTATCACTATGGAAGTAGATTGTCCCATCTTCCTTCTGAGGAGTGGCTGGTGGGTTTGAACTGCCAGCCTTCTGGTTAGCAGTCAAATGCCTTAGGTACTACACCACCAGACCTAAAAATATTTCCATTTTGAAAAAAGTATTGGGGAACTACCACAGATGCCTGTGTGTGCATCTTTGTGTGTGAGATCTGGAGGTAAAAAAAAAAATCAGTGTTTGCAAGGCAGAAAAGTAGTACAATGTATATTCATGCCTAGAAATCATGGAAATAGTTTCTGGACAGGGGTGAGGTGGTTGCTATGGCAATATCAGTGGTCAGGGACTTACCAGCTAAAGTGTCAGATGGTTGAAAAACAAAGAACTTGTATCCTTAATGCAAACTGGAGAATCCCTTGAAGGTTGGCAGATGACAAGGAAGAGAAAGATAGGCAATGATATCCCCAAATATAGAAAATGAGATATTTTCCCATAGGAGAAAGGGGGATTATCTGGAAGTGGCATGGGGAATTGCAGAGCTCTGACTCAGCGCAGTCCATCAGTGGGGTGGAGATGTTTAAGAATGAGAAGACATTGATCCAGGAAACCAAATCCTGTCCTTTGATACAATTACCAATGTAATGACTTCATGTCCCAAACCCTTTTTTCTAGAGTGATGACCTTCAGCTTAAAGAAAAGATGAAAGTTTCACTTGTTCCCTAAATTCATTCGTTTTGTATCTAAAACCCATTACTCATTTTCATCAAGTTGATTCCAACTCATAGTGACCCTATAGGACAGAATGGAACTGCCTGATAGGGTTTCCAAGGCTGTAAACTTTATGTAAGCAGACTGCCACATCTTTCTCCCACAGAACAATAGATTCAAACTGCTAAGCTTTTGGTTAGTAGCTAAGCACTTAACCATTGTGCCACCAGGGTTCCTGAGTTTTCTATCTAGTATCTCAAAATTTCTAGAGGCCATTTCTGTTCCTTTGTGACTAATCAGTCACTTTTCCATGATTCTTCTGACATGGGTGGCTTAGGTGTGTTTGAAGTGAACTAGATGGTTCTTTAGCACATGCTCTGGGAAGACAATATACCCCCCACTTAGCCTTATCCACTTCATGCAGAGCCACTTCCATTTTCCTCTGTGGGAGTCACTCCTACTTCCCTTTTCCTCCTGGAGGAAGTGTCTGAAACCTTTAACCTTTTGGAGCCTTTGAATTATTCTGTTTTGGTATGAAGCATATGTGCTGTTTGCTCAAGTCTATTGGATAAACACTGGCTCATCGTTAAATGGTAAGGAATCACTTCTCCCCTTTCCATGTTGAAGTATACTCCTTTTCTGGCCAACCTCTTCACATTAACTTAATTTATCTCTCCCTCTTCTCTCTGGCTTCTTGTGCATACAATTTCTCCCATCCTGAATAAATCTTCTTACTCTTTTTCATTATTATGTGTCATAGGACACATAATATATGGTGGTGTAGTGCCTAAGCCAGTCAAATGTTTCAAACCCACCAGCCACTCCTCGGAAGGAAGACTGGGCAATCTACTTCTGCAGAGATACTGTCTCACAAACCCAAGGAGGGGTTGCTATGAGTCAGAAACGACTCGAAGGCAGTGAGTTTGGTTTAGTTTTTTTTCTGACAAGCAGATCAACAAGCCAAGTACTGTGCGGGAAACAGGTGCAGTGACTTCATCGTCCATCCCTATGGTGTATGAAGTTATACTCCATCCCATATGGCTCAACCTGGAAAACACCTTTAAAAATAGGATGTTGAGGTTAAGAGTAAACACAGTCTCTCCTGAGTACAGTGGCAGATATTCTGATAACTACCAAAATGTCATCTTGGTAAGAATTACCTAAAGTAAGGGCAACACTGGAGTCCCTGGGTGGTGCAAATGGGTAATGTTCTTGGCTGCTAACTAAAAGGTTAAAGGTTTGAGTCTACCCAGAGAAGTCTTGGAAGAAAGTCTTGGTGATCTACTTCCAAAAAATCAGCCATTGAAACCCCTGTGGAGCACAGTTCTACTCTGTCATAGATGCTAGGAGTTGGAGTCAACTCAACAGTAACTGGTTGAAGGACAACACAATCTTAGCTCGTTACCTTTAGTGTTCCCATCCATCTTATGTAGATTATGGACCTAGACTAAGAATTACTAAATGAAATTCCCAGATAGTACAAAACCTTGCTCTTTTCTTATAAACATTTACTTCAAGGCATCAATAAGAGGCAAAACAGTTGATTTACACTATCCCTCTTTTTGCTTCCTCATTTTTTGTTAGTGGAGAGAGGCAGGGAAGTGGCTCAAAGACATATGTAACTCTCAACATTGTGTTTATTAAAACACTTTTGAAGCTACAAAGGTTACTGCTGAAATTAACAAATGTCCAAGTAGCTCCCAAATGGCCCCAGTTCTTCCTTCCATCTTCCCTGTGGGGTTCTCTTACATTTTTAAAGCTAAAACCCAAGTGTATGTCAACTACTTGGAGGGGGATCTATGTAGGAGATCCTGGATAGAGTAGGAGAACAATGTGGAACAAAACTCAAAATCATTAAAAAGAAAGGGGGGGAGAGCAAATTTGCTGATCTGATAGAGCCTGGTGGAACCACTGAGACTATAGCCCTTAGCTTCCCTTCAGGTCTGGAATTGAACCCACACCTGTGGCTTCCAGCCAAACAAAAGACAGGCATATGAGCTGAACATTTACGTTAGGTAGCTACACTCCTTGGAAAGATCAATCACGGGAGAATAGAAGGGCTGTGTATGCACAGGGAAACAACTCAGGAGGCAGGAGTACATGGCAGAGAAAGGACACAGGGAAGAGGTAACCATGGGGAGGAAGTAGGAAGAGAGCTGTTGCCTTGTGGGAAACTGCAGTTAATGTCATGAGACAAAGTGTATGTGAACTGCTGTATGGAAGATGAATTTGCTCTGGAAACTTCCACCCAAATCAATAAAATTTAAAAAAAAAAAAAAGTATAAACATAAATTCTTTTCATTGATGGGGAAAACTACCAGTTCCCATCCCAACTCCCAAATGTACACCTCCACCTCAAAGCTTTTTGCATTTAGGAAGTGACATTTCTACTCACTGCTTGTTCAGGCTGAAGCTTAGGAGTTGTTCTTGAAGCCTCTCTTTCCCTCATGCCCCACACCTGATGTACAAGAAAATCCTATTGGCTCTATTCTGAATTATATATCCCCAAATCCCGGTTCATCTCTCCATCTCCACTGTCAAAGCCCTGGCCCAGGCCATCATCATCTCTGGCTGGCACTGCCTCTCTGTCTTGATTTTTGTCTCCTTGTTATTCATCTTCCACACAGTATAATCTTCCTAAAGTACATTTTAGATATTATCACTCCCAGGTGATAATCCTTCCCATTGTCCTTGTGTATAATTACAGTGCAGTCTGAACTCTCTGCTATGATGTAAGTTCCTGCATGATCTGGCCCATGTCGACTTTCCCAATGTCATTTTCTGTCACTTTCCCCATAGTCCCTAAAACTTCACCCCACTGCCTTCTCTCTCTTCTTTGGACCTGCAAAGTTTGTTCTGATTCAAGTCTCTCTCTCTCTTTAAAACTATTCCCTCTGCCAGTAATATTTTTTTCTTATAGCTTCATATGGCTGACTCCTTATCATTATTCAGCTTTCACCTTAAATGTTGTTTTTCTCCCTGTCTGTCCCAACTAGATCAATGTTGTCACTTTTGACCACATTACACTATTTCCCTATACCTGAAATAATCCTATTTGCAAATATTCTTGCCTGTTTACTGACAGTCACTCTCCACTAGAATGGATGCTTCTGAAGGACATGCCCTGTGTATCCTCAGAGTCCCCAGGTGGTACACATGGTTAATGGACTTGGCTACTAACCAAAGGTTGGAGGTTCAATTCCACCAAGAGGTGCCTTGAAAGAAAAGTCTGGAAGTCTACTTCTGAGAAACCAGCCACTGATAGCCCTATGGAGTACAGTTCTACTTTGCCACACCTGGAGCCATCGAGTCAGAATCAGCTTGAAGGCAATTGGTTAGACACCATGCATTTCCATAGTACAGTGCAACTCTAGAACTTACAACCATGAATCTATTTTTCAAAAATTCCTTGATCTTTGGATTTCATACCAAATCTTTCCTGAATCTAGACAAGCCCTTGTCTCACTAACAGTGCCTCATGCTCTGCCTGCTTCCAGCTCCTCTCTACTCCAGGCCCAACTCCGCTGCCAGCATACAAACTCGGTAACCTGAGTAACTGAGAATTAATCTTGTTAAAACTCCCTTTGAGATGAAAAAGAGAACCAATAACAAAATAAAATCTTTGAGTAACTTGACTGTCTAAGAACTCCAAGGTGCAGAAACTAAATAACCAGCCACTCACTCAATTTTCTATGCTGTCCTTAACATAAACAAATCCTCTCACCCACAAATGAAATGCTCTCTGAGAAAGGAGCAGGAAGTCACTTTCAAGTTCAGGAAGAATGGAGTCTGAGCTTCTCAACCACAAACAGAGGTACATCTCTCTCTTTGCATTTTTATTTCAATTCAGTCTTCCAGATACCAGGACTCAGGCTTCCTTTGAAAAAGGCTTAAGTATAACACATACTATTTCTGATTCTGGGCTCAGAGCTTTGGGGATTGTGACTGGACCCAAAAAAATTTCCAGATAATCCAAAACTCCACTTCCTCCTCACCCCCAGTGAAATAACCAAAGGTTCAAACAAAAACCAAATCTGTTGTCATGGAGTCTGAGTAGAACTGCGTTCTATAAGGTTTTCTCCATCTTTACGGGAGCAGATCACCAGGCCTTTCTTCCATGGTGCCACTAGATGGGTTTGAACCACCAATCTTTTGGTTAAAAACCAAACCCACTACTGTCAAGTCAGATCTGACTCATAGAAACCCCTCCTTGGGTTTCCAAGGCAGTATCACTACGGAAGTGGATTGCCCATTCTTCCTTCCAAGGAGTGGCTGGTGGGTTTGAACTGGCAGCTTTCTGGTTAGCAGTCAATTGCGTTAGGCACTATGCCACTGCAAATTGTTTGTGTCACCCAGGAACCTTGACCAATGGCAAGAAAGTAAAAATGGAAATGGCCCTTCAGTAGATTGGGTCTTCGGGATGACTAGGAATGACCATTGATGAGTGTTAATCATTACTTGTTCTTTTTATTCACTGGCATGTGAGGGATGCCATCTTGAAGCAAACACATCTGAGCTTGGCTGGAGACTAGAGATCCCTCCAGAAGACAGCACCTCCTGTTTAGACAGCAATGCTTCTTTTCTTCTTAAGGGGTGGCCCACCCTCTGAGGCCCTGGCCTGCCACCTGGCTAAAGGCTGTAAATTACCCAAGACAGTGCACAGAATGTGGGGTCTCCTAACCAGCTCAAATCCTATATAGTTCCTGGCTAAACCATTGACTTGTGGTAGCTATGGAAAGAGAGATAAGCCTCCTAACTTCTAGCAACTGTTCTCTGTTGAGCCCCCAACTGATGACTATAAACTTACAAGATTGATTTCACAAGTTATAAAACCAAATGATCTCACTTTCATCTGCAAATTTTCACCTCATAAAGGTGTCCTTCTGATGGTCAAACACGCTTGACTTGGAGAATGAGGCTGTTGTGATGACAGCAACACTTTTTTTTCCAACAATAAAACATCAAATGTGGGAAGTGCCGATCAGGACTCTAGAGAAGAATGCCAATGGATTCCCGTTGCTGGATCTAGAATATAAATTGTCATGCTCTCTTCTCTCTCTCTCTTTCATGCACACACACACACACACACACACACTGATGGGAATACTCCACATTTCCGTAGATGTAAAATAGGCTAAAATGGAGGCAAAGATCTACCTAAAGGGAGAGTTTGGTAATGTGGGAGGCAGTTCTGCCTTTGTGTTTCTAGCAGATTTATTAACTCTTAGTTTTTTCATTCTTTCTTTCTTAAGCACCAGCTGGCAGAACCAATTTCTTTCTCCCAAGGGCTAGATTTGTGGGTCACTGCCCATCTGCCAGAAGCAAGAAGGTAAAGAATACCACATGGAACCCTGGGTGATTGCCCCAATTTGCTGTGAAGATGACATGAGGTTTGCAGCTGCCTATGGTAGTACAAGACTGGGTTCATCGTGTCTCTTCTGACAAAGGACTGTTTATCCTTCACTGTGAGACTCTCTTGAGACTGACTTGAACTCTTCATTTGATTTCCACTGATTGTTGACTTGAAGAGTCTGGTGGACTTAGGCCTGTGGTAGAATAAACTAGCACTAGAGTACACAGCCACATAAGATTAAAGAAACTCTGCTTTTTCATGAACTTTCTTTGTGACAGGGACTGTGGAAGGCATTTTATAGACAACATCTCATGCGCTCATGATAACAATCCCATTTTATTCCCATTTTACAGATGAGGGAACTAAGACTTAGAGAGAGTATTAGCCGGAATAAGCTAAATTGTGCTGTCATAGTAATCTCAAAATCTCTAGTTTGAGTTTAACAAATGTTATTTCTCCCAGTCTGCATGTTTATGTGGTTCTGTAGGACAACTGTCTTCTGTGTGGTGACTCAGAGACCCAAACTGCTTTGATCTTGCTAGATCTAACATTTCAAAACTAGGTGTTACATTTGCCCCAGTAAGGGAAGTGAGAGATTGGAGAGTATCTCAGGGGACTTTCACTGCCTTAGGCCAGGAAGTGACAGTTACTGCTTCTAGTCCTGTGGCCCTCTGACTCATAAAAACAAAACAAACAAACAAACAAAAAAAAACAAACTAGCTGCTAGTGGAGTCTGATCGGACTCCTATCAACCCCTCCTTGGGTTTCTGAGGTTGTATCTCTATGGAAGTAGATTGCCCAATCTTCCTTCCGAGGAGTGGTTGGTGGATTTGAATGGCCAGCCTTCTGATTAGCAGTCAAATGCCTTAGGCACTATGCCACCAGAGCTCCTCTGACTCATAGAGATCTCATATATGTCAGAGTAGAACTGTACTCCATAGAGTTTCAATGACTGATTTTTCTGGAAGTACATCACCAGACCTTTCTTCCAAGGTACTGTTGGTGGCCTCAAACTGCCAAGTTGTCAGTTACCAGGCAAGTAAGTACATTAACCATTTGTACTACCCAGGGACTTCACTAACTCAAAACCAAACTCATTGCCATCAAGTCAGATTCAACTCATAGCGACCGCCCCTTGGGTTTCCTAGGTGTTATCACTACAGAAGTAGTTTGCTCAACCTAGGTGCTGGGAAATGTAAGTTCCGTGTGCACAGAAAGGAGAGGAGAACAAGATATTGGTGAGCACAAAAATGTATCCCAGAGAGAGGTTAAACAGCCTTCATTACTCCTGTTCCTTCCTCATTCTATCTCTCTGTATAAGTCTCTCAGTCTTACAGACTAACACCCTTGACTTTTGTGGTCCATGTGCTTACATCAAGGACAACAATGTCAAAATAGATTCAGCCACCTGAAACATCTTACCTCCCTCTATCTCTTTCTCCTCCAAAATTCCCAGCAAGGGGACAGTTTGGCCCAGTTTGAGTTGCTTGTCCTTTGGAGATCAATCAAAGGCCAATCAACTGTGTCTTGGAAAGTGAGGAAGAAGACTGTTGTTGTTGTTGTTAAGTGCCGTCGAGTCGTTTCCGACTCATAGCGACCCCATGCACAGCAGAACGAAACACTGCCTGATCCCGCGCCAGCCCCACAATCCATGCTATACTCGAGCCCATCATCGCAGCCACTGTATCAATCCATCTCCCTGAAGGCCTCCCCCTCTTTCG
>NW_006921599.1:9055462-9057272 GCF_000298275.1 Orycteropus afer afer
AACAAGGGAAAGTGTTCAGTGCAGATCAGTGAGTAAGCACAAGCCTGCCTTGTTTCAGTACCTATGCTTAAACTGCCCCTTGGCTGATCGCTCTTCTGTAGGAAGAAGACTACATTGTAGAAATAGGGCAGTTTCTATTGCAACCGTGTAGATGAAATGTGAGTAAAAGGGGGTCAACCCTCCAAACAGTAATCAGAGGTTGTAAGTGGCAAAACGAGGTTTCAGACCCAATCTAACCCCAAAAGCTTTGGCTTTTTACTATATACACAGCCTCCCTGATATTTTAAAAGCCAAATAATTAGGATAAGCAGTGCCTATGACTCGATGGCAAACAACAACAACAACAATGTATACAAAAACATGGGAGCTGCAGAAAACAATGTCTCTTGAGATAGGATTTATTATAGCAAGCACTGTGTAGTCTAAAATTAAGGGAAATATTAATGGATTTAACAACACTCAAATGTGGTATATTGTTGTTAATGCTGTCGAGTCGATTCCAACTCACAACAACTCCATGTAACAGAGTAGAACTGCCCTTTAGGATTTTCTAGGATATAATCTTACAGGAGCAGATCACCAGGTCTTTCCCCCTTGGAGCGCTGGTTGAGTTCGAACTGCCAACCTTTCAGTTAGCAGCCAAGTACTTAACTGTTGTGCCACCAGGGCATCTTAAATATGGTTTAGCTATCCAATACTATATGATAAAGAGTAATTTATTTTCTCCTTGAGGGTCTAACATCCAGACTTGGACTGCAATTCAGGAGCCACTAGCCATGTTGTTGTTGTTATTATGTGCCATTGAGTTGGCCCCGACTCATAGCGACCCCTCCTTGGGTTTCCGAGGCAGTATCACTAAAGAAGTAGGATTGCCCAACCTTCCTTCCGAGGAGTGGCTGGTGGGTTTGAACCGCCAGCCTTCTGGTTAGCAGTCAAGTGCCTTACACACTATGCTACCAGAGCTCCTGCCACTAGCCACACCATTTATAATTATTTAAATTCATTAAAAGTAAATTAAATTTAAAATTCAGTTCCTCAGTCACACAAGCTATATTTTAAATGCTCAATAGCCACCAGTGACTTGTGGCCACTATATTGGACAGCTCAGATATAGACCATTTCCATCACTGTAATAGGATCTATTGGACAGCACTAGTTTAAGTCTTAAACTCTTAAGTCATCTACATGGATAAAACATACTCTGAGATATAAGAAAAAACTCCATATAGTAGAATGGAATCAAGACACTTCCTATTAAAGAAAGTAACTTCTCTTAAAGAGTAATTCAACTAAATCAACCCAAAATTTCCAAAGAAAAGATGACAAGAGAGGCAAAAGGAGAAATAGAAACTCATTGCTCAAAGTTGCAGGAATGTTGTGAACAGACTAAATTGAAGGTTAAGCAACATTACACATCTTCATAAAGGCTGTTGTCCCCACTGTTGATGAAATTCTACCTGTTACCACAGGAGTTAACCACATACAAGAAGGCTGTACAATCTCCCATGAAGATATCTTCTCCATAGCCAAAGCCCCTATATCTCCCTGTCCTCTTACCCTTATCTCCTTGCTCCTCCTTCAGTCTAACCCTCTCTGTACTTCCCATTGGAAAACTTTTACCCTCCTTCATCATCCACTCTGTTCACTTATCAAGCAAAGTCAGAGATCTAAAAGTCTCTAATCCCTTTTCAAATAGTACCGTAGCATCATGTTGTTGTTGTTTGCCATCGAGTCAGCCCCGACTCATAGCGACCCCTCCTTGGGTTTCCGAGGCAGTATCACTACGGAAGTAGGATTGCCCAACCTTCCT
>NW_006921599.1:9057422-9075242 GCF_000298275.1 Orycteropus afer afer
GTAAGTAAAATGACAGAACAGTGTCAAAGTGTGTCTTGTGGAACTTGAGTTAATAGATGTTAGTCCACCATATTAATCCCAACCTAACCCAATCCAACCCAACCCAACCAAAACAAAATAAAATGATAGGTTCTGTGGTCAAACAATTAAGGACAACGCTAGATTAAAGAGGGAATTTGAGAGCTTTCAGTATGCAAGTGTGTCTTGTAAATTTTCAATACACCACAATTCCTGAACTTGCTTGACTCAAGAGGCCTTTAGGTTTACAGGGTTTTCTCAATGGACACAAAATGCTGGCCTCATGGAGTAAGGCTTGTTTTCATAGGTGACTGAGCCCTGAAGTTAATTGCAAAGGAATGCTTGTGCAAAAGTAGTTCTGACTTTAGGAATGTTATTGCAATAAGACTGTTCCCAAGTTGGCCAAGAATGGTAAACTTAGACTGAGTGTATGTTCTGTTGTTGATAGTGTTGTTATTAGGTGCCATTGAGTTGGTTCTGACTCAAAGAGACTCTGTGTACAGCAGAACCAAATATTATCCAGTCCTGCACCATCCTCACAATCATTGCTATGTTTGAACTCATTGATGCAGCCACTGTGTCAACCTATCCCATTGAAGGTCTTCTTCTTTTTCACTGACCCTATACCAAGCATGAGGAGCTCTGGTAGTGTAATACATAAGGCATTTGACTGCTAACCAGAAGGTTGGTGGTTCAAACCCATCAGCCACTCCTCGGAAGGAAGGTTGGGCAATCTACTTCCATAGTGATATTGCCTCGGAAACCCAAGGAAGGGTCGCTATGAGTCGGATCTGACTCGACAGCACATAACAACAACAACAACATACCAAGCATGATGTCTTTCTCCAGGAACTAGTCCCTCCTGATAACATGTCCAAAATACATGAGAAGAGGTGTCACTATCTTTGTTTCCAAGGACCCTTCTGGCTATACTTCTTCTAAGACAGATTCATCTATTCTTCTGTCAGTCCATGGCATATTCAATGTTCTTTGCCAACAACATAATTCAAAGGCATCAATTCTTCTTTGTTCTTCCTTATTCATTGACCAGCTTTCACGTGCATATTCTGCTGTATGCATTTTCTGTTGTAGTCATTTTAAAAGTTGTTTTCTTAATACTTGGTATGTTTTGGTTGAAATAAGGAAAACAACAACAACAACAACAAATAGATATAAAGTATGAAGCTAGAGGGAGAGAAAACCCTTAACTAGATTAGGCTTGACTACAAGCACATACACTGACATGTTTAATGATAGGTTGGATATCTTCTTTTTGAAGTTGGGTCACAATTTTTGCGGGAATAGTACAGGAAGTTCTTAGCAATCCTTGGGGATGAAATAATTATTTTTTCTAGACAACATGGCTGGCAGGGATGTAACTTTCTTTCCAAATTAACCACTAGTTTATGTGAGTTGGTCAGGTTGATCCACAGATAAGCTGTTATGTGTCTGCCTCCTGGCTCCATTTCCTTTTCAATCTTTCTTGGCTGCATGGCTTTTGGTGCAATGAGAGTGCCCATAATTCTCTTGCATTTCTTGTCAGATTGTGAATTGACTCTGATAAGTCAAATTCTGAGGCTTTTGGCCACATTTGTCTCAAGAAATGCAGGAGGTGAAAGGAATTCAGTCGTAACTATTTCTAATTGTTAAGTATGTAATTCTAGAATGATTTGGCTCAAAATTAAGAAACCTCCACAATATAAACAATATTTGAGTGAAAACAGAAGCTACTACACAAAAGTACAGCTGTCAGGAAATGTCAGGAAACTTCAGTCATGTCACATGGATTCAGCTTCATGCTGTGTTGGAGTTGGCAAAATTTCCTGTAAGACCACACATATCAGGGACTGGGTGGCAGAAATATTTGGAATATAGATTTAAACATGAATAAAAATAGCTTATTACATTAAGAAAAAACATTTACAAAATTCAAAAACTATTCTTAGATTAAAAACTCTTAGCAAAATAGGAATAGAAGTGAGCATCTTAAATCTGAAAAAGGGCAAAGACAAAAAACCTACAGCTAATATCATATTTAAGGAGCTCTGGTGGCACTGTGCCTAAGGCATTTGATGGCTAACCAGAAGGCTGGAGTTTCAAGCCTACTAGCCACTCTGCAGAAGGAAGATGAGGCAATCTACTTTTGTAAAGATTTATTGCCTTGAAAACTCAATGGGGGTTGCTATGAGTTGGAATAGACTTGATAGCAGTGGAATATCATATTTAATAAATAACTGTTGAATACATTCCCTCTAAGATAAGAAACAAAGAGCTCTGATAGCCTACAGCATCTGACTGCTAGCCAGAAGTTTGGTGGTTCAAACCCACCAGCCACTCTGCAGAAGCAAGACTGGGTAATGTACTTCCATAAAGATTTACTGCCTCAGAAACCCAATGGAGGTTGCTATGAGTTGGAATCAACTCAATGACAGTGGGTTTATTTGTTTTAAGATAAGAAACAATACTAAGTCATCTGCTTTTGTCAGGTATACTCAGCATTATACTGGAGATTTTAGCCACTATAATAAGGCAAGGAAGAGAAATTAAGAGTTGTAAGGGAGGAAATAAAACTGCTTTTATTTACAGATGACATGATTATGTACATAGAAAATCCTAAAGATACAAAATAACTGCTAAAATAACACATGAATTTAGCAAATTTACAGACTAGAGGTCAATATATAAAAATCAATTTTGTTTTCATATACCAATAGCAAACAAGTTAAAAAAAATAAAATGAAAACCAATTCCATTTGCAACATAGGCAGTCCCGAGGTTACAAATGTCCAACTTATGGACAACTCTTACTTGTCCTTTAATAATATGTAGATTTGCCCTCACTTTGAAATGATTGAACCAACCCCTACTGGCAACAAATGCTTCACCACAATCATCTTCACGTGCTGCATGTTCAGCTTTCAAATCCTTAAAAAGCCTTTGAGCTTTTTCTTGCACTAAAGGAAAGCTAAATAAGAACTGTATGTACCTGTTCTGACTTACCTGAAAATCCCACTTATAGACTTAAAGACACAGTAATAGATCTTGTTCATAACCTGGGGACTGCCTGTAGTATCAACACATGAAATACTTAGAAATAAATTTAACAAAATTATAAAACATTGCTGAGAGAAATTTATGATTTAAATTAATGTAGAGATATACTATATTCATGAACTTCAATACAATATTTTTAGGATGTCAGTTCTTTGCAAAGAAATTCAATGCAATCCCAATCAAAATTGCAGCAGATTTTTTGTAGAAATTGACAAGCTGGTTCTAACATTTTCGTGGAAATGTTAAGGACTTAGAATAGCCAAAACAACCTTGAAAAATAATGACAAAATTGAAAAACTTCATACTATCTGACTTCAAGGTTTGTTGCAAAACTATAATAATTATAACATTGTGATATTGGCATTATAATAGACAAAAAGATCAGTAGATCAGAATAGTAAGTCCAGAATTAGACCTGCATACGTATATGGGAGTGCTGGTGGTGTAGTGCCTAAGGCATTTGACTACTAACCAGAAAGCTGGCGATTGAAACCCACCAGCCACTCCTTGGAAGGAAGATTGGACAATCTACTTCCATAGTGATATTATCTCAGAAACCCAAGGAGAGGTCACTATGACTTGGGACTGATGCCATGGCAGTGAGGTGTGTGGTTTTTTTTTTTTGCTTTTTTACACATATATAGTCAATTGATTTTTTTTACAAAAAATGCCAAGAAAATTCAGGTGGAACAGGAAACTCTTTTCAACAAAAGGTACTGGATCATTAAATGTTCATATACAAAAACAAGTAAACAAACAAAAACTAATCAATCAACACTTCTCACTATATATAAAAAGCAACTCAAAAGGGATCATAGACTTAAATGCACAAATTTAAATGATTAATCCTTTTGAAGAAACATAGGAGAAAATCTTTGTGACCTTGGGTTAGGAATAGATTTTTAGTTACATCAACAAAAGCCCATTCCATTTTAAAAAAATAAAATAAATTGGACTTGATCAAAATTAAAAAGATTTGCCCTTTGGAAAACACTATTAAGGGAATGAAAAGAAAGCCACATACTTAGAGAAAACATTTACTAATCATATGTGTGGTAAAAGACTGTTATCCAGATCATATAAAGAAGTGTCAAAACTCAATAATAAGAAAACAAACTGTCCAAAAAAAAAAAAGGGCAAAAGATTAGACCAGAGACCTCATCAAAGAAAATATGCAAATGGAGAACAAGCAGTTAAGAAAGTATTCAACATTTTTAGTTATTTTAGTAACATTACCATTAGATTATCACTTGACTCAAAAAAACCAAAAACCAAACTCACTGCCACTGAATCAATTCTGACTCATAGTGACCCCCTTTGGGTTTCTGAGGTGGTAAATCTTTATGGAAGTAAATTGCCCAGTCTTCCTTCTGTGGAGTGGCTGGTGGGTTTGAACCACCAACCTTATGGTTAGCAGTCAAATGCCTTAGGCACTACACCACCAGAGCTCCTTATCATTTGAGTAGAATGGCTAAAATTAAAACTGACAACACCAAGTGTGAACAAGGATGTGGAGCAACTGACACTCTTATCTATTGCTGGTTCAATTGTAAAATGGTTAAGCCACTTTAGAAAACACTTGGGGAGGATCATTTAAGTTAAACATATACATCTCCAATGATTCAGCATTCCACTGCTAGGTATTTACTCAAGGAAAATGAAAGCATACACTTATAAAAAGACTTGTACAAAAATGTTTATGTTTGATTTTTGGAAGTAGATTGCCAGACCTTTTTTCCTAGTCCATTTTAGTCTGGAAGCTCCACTAAAACCTGTTCTGCATCACAGCACCATGCAAGCCTACACTGACAGACGGGTGGTGACATCTGTCCAAAATTCAGTGAATTATATACTTGCAACCTGCCACATTTCACTATGGGTAAAATGTACCTACAAAGAAAAAGTAGCTACTTTTTCCCTAAACATGTATTTTCTAAGTCTAACTCTTGCTGAAATACTTCATATTGTATTTCCCTTTTGCTGCTAGTGATGCTCCTTTGTCTTAAAAAACAAACTCTTAAGAACAGAACTGAGTTCTATGTAAGATTATGTATCCTGGAAATGCTTTCATTTTCCTTGAGTCACTCATACAAACAAGTCTCATTTTATTATAAACACATCTCATTTTACAGAGGGAGCAAAATGATCTGTTAATTATACTGCCATCAAAGCAAATGAGAGTCAAAAGGGAAGCCTTTGGGTTCAGACAGATCTAGAGTTCAACCCTGGCTCTGGCATTCCCCAACCATTTGTGATTTGGGGCAGGCAAGTTACTGAACTGCTTGTCACCTCAGTTACCTCACCTGTAGGTTGTGGTCATAATGCCTACCTCATAGAGTTATTAGACTGTTAAACAAGAAAGCGCATGCAGATTTGTACCACACTGTTTGCTAACAATATACAAATTAAATAAGAATTCTCCTTAGTATAGATATATAATATGCTAACATAGAGGATTTTGGAATTTTACTTAGAAGTTTGTCTGAAAATTCTCAGAAACATTTCCTTATGTCAAGTTTCCTCCTAAATGAAAAAGCTAGTCCATGATAAAGAAAGAGAATTTGGCACCCTGGATTCATACCTTTTGTCCTCCCACCACCCATCTGTCAGTTTGTGGTATTGTGGTAGCTTGTATGTTGTCACGATGCTGGAAGCTATGGCACCAATATTTCAAATACCAGCGGGGTCCCCAGGGTAGACAGCTTTCAGCTTCCAAACTAAGACAGACTAGGAAGAAAGACCTGGAAGTCTTCCAAAAATTAGCCAATGAAACCCTATGGGTAGATACAGAATACTGTTTGATACAGTGCTGGAAGATGAGCCCCCTAGGTTGAAAAGCACTTGAAATATACAGTGGCCACAACAATGGACTTGAGCATACCAGTGACCATGAACATGGTATAGAATTGAGCAACATTCTGTCTGCTGCACATTGTGGGGTCACCATGAGTAGTAGCTAACTTGATGGCTACTAACAACAACAACCCTTCTACAAAATTATTTTCACCTTCCACTCCCATCTTTACCTCCCAGTCTCACCTCTACTCTAAGTTCCCCAGAGGGAAAATGTTCTCAGATCTTGGTTTCACACAAATGAGATGCAACACTGCATTTATTTTACATATCATTGAGGTCTGGCTGCTTTGAGATATCTTATGTCCTTAGATGGAAAAGCATAGAGCCTTAGCATCCATTCACAGAGCAGGTGAAACTGCTCATCTGAAATGGGTTTTGGGTGTCAAGGTCTATGCCAATCTGATATTCGTGGTGCACAAATACCACCAATCAAAGAATTTCTGACAGAAGAGATAAGCTTTCAGAATAGCAAATTATATCCTAAGCCTTACCTTGTTCTGCTCTGACTCCAGTCCCCAAAATAAGAGTTGGATGGCATCTAAATTACCACCTTTCACAGCTAAGGGATCTGTGGGACATTGCAAGAATCACTTACCTTTTCAGGCCTCAGTCAGGCAGACCTGGGAGTGGAACTCAAGTTACCTATCAGTACTCACAACTGCTCCATGTTACCAAGATCAGAGTCCACCTGTCTGAATTTCTCTTTACCTTGGTCTTTCAAGCACTGCCCCAGGTCAGGTAGATTTTGGACATTCCTCACACAATGTAATATACCAATTACCCTACAGCCTTCTTGGACTGTTCTGGAACTCAGTTTTCTCTTTTCTCTAAGCAACCACAGGGCTTGCTCTCAGTTCCTCTCATTCACAAAGATGCAGAACTATGGAATGCTGTCAAGCAGATCTGAGTTCAACTCCTACTTCACAGTCTGTATTAGTGTCCTAGGGCTGCCATAACAAACCACAGACTGGGTGACTTAAAACAACAGAAATTTAATGCCTCAGAGTTCTAGAGGCCAGAAGTCTAAATTTAGGGTGTTAGCAGGGCTGTGTTTTCTTGGAAGGCGCTAGGTGAAGAGCCTTCCTTGCCTCTCTCAGCTTCTGGTAGCCTCAGGAGTTCCTTGGCTTGTGGCAGCATCACTCCAATCTCTTCCTTCTTCTTTGTACGGTTGTCTTCCTTTGTGTCTGTCTGTGTTTCTTCTCTTCTTTTATAAGGACACCCAGATCCACTGCCATCTAATCAATTCCAACTCATAATGACCCCATGGGTTTCCAAGGCTGTAAATCTTTATGAAAATAGATTGCCTCATCTTCTTCCCATGGAGCAGCTGATGGGTTTGGACCACTGACCTTCTGGTTAGTAACCAAATGCCTTGCCCATTACTAGAGCTCTTTATAAGAACATCAGGCATATTAAATTAAGATCCTCCCAGTATGTCCTCATGTTAACTGATACATCTTCAAAGACCTCATTTCCAAACAAGGACACTTCAAAGATACTAGGGGTTAGGACTTTGACAGATCATTTTTGGGAACATAATTCAATCCATAACACTGACCATGTGATCTCAGGCAAGTTGAAACCTCTCAATCTCTGTTTCTGTAACATAGGTCTAACAACACTATTTTTCTGTTTCTGTAAGGATTTAATGAGCTAATAAATAAAATTCTTACCAAATGGCCCCATAGTAAGCACTTAAAAATCAGTTATTATTCTTATTGTAATTACTAATTACAATATTCTTTTTCTGTGTTGTTCTCCAGTTGTTGCCTATAGGTAAAATCTTGAGCCTCAAATTAGATTGTCACATCTGTGAAGGTGAAGATAGCTTATGTTTTTCTTAAATATCCCATTGCACCTAGGACAGTGCTGGAGTGTGGGAGCAGTGTTGATATCAGCTTAGTAAGTGATTATAAGTGAACTGGCAATCTTTTTGATATGATACATCTTGCTATGCTTTTTCTTCTGCAAGTCCAAGTTCATCCATATACAATGAACAGGTGATCAGATCTTGTTTGTCTTGTACTGCAATTCTCCTCAAATAGTTTACTTTGTAGATGCATTTTCTACAGGCTGATAAAATATTTACATGTATGGGTGATTCATATGACACTTCTTTTAACAATAAATTGTTTCTTTTCAACAAGCATAGGTTAAAACTTATTGGAATATTTGTTGCTCTCTTCCTTTCTAGAAGAGGACTAGGATCAAGGCATTATTTGGCAGGTTACAAAGACTTTTTTTTGTTTTTTAACCCTCCTAACTATTTCAGTTACTGTGTATTTGTTACTGTGAAAAGATGGCAATATTCCCTGGAGGGGACACAGAGAATTGGGTGACACAAAGACAAAGGCCAGCTGGATTGCTGCACAGTGTCCTCAGGTGACCTAGGCTTTTTCATGAAGAAACAGAATGCCTTTGCTGCTGAAAATGATGGAAGGGGACACAGTCTTTGCCAGGCTATGAAATGACTTCAGCAGGTGCCAGAGAAGTGAGCCCTCACTGCTGGTCTTACTGGTCTGTAGGTCATTAAGATGAGTGGTGGCCGCACTTGCCCGCTTGTCTTGCTAGTTTTGTAATGGCTTATTTGGGGGCAGTGAGAGGGAGCCCAATTAGCTGAGGCCAAGGTGGGCATAGTGTGACGGGACATTGGCTTTCTGCTTCACATCTTGCCAAGACTAGAAAGAAGACCCTGTGGCCTTTGAGACTGCTGGGTGACATGTTTGTCCCTGAAGAAAGATGTTTGGAGCCATCTTTACTTGCTTTTCACATCCTTAGTAAGTGACTGAGGAGAGAACAGGGGACAGAGAGCTTAGTTAAAACAAGTGTTACTTGTGTGGGCTCTTCAGCCTCAGACTCTGGAGATTCAAGACACCAGGACTGAGAATTCCATAATATAAATAGAACTCCAAAGAATCCGTGACTTCTGTTTACCTCTGCCCAGCAATTACCAGTGTCTCAAAGACAAAATGGCTACCACTACTCTTATCTATGGAGGCAGCAGTGGTGTTAGAATTTGCATCTTCTATGTGGTAGACCCAAGTTTGATTCTTGGCTAATGCATCTCATGTGCGGGCACCACTCATCTGTCACTGGAGACCTGTGTGTTGCTCTTATACTAAACAGGTTTCAACAGAGCTTTCATACTAAGGTGGATTAGGAAGAAAGCCCTGGTGATCTACTTCTGAATATCAGCCAATGAATCTCCATGAGTCAGGGACAGCAGTTAAAACAACAACCATGTCTATTCACAGTCTCTGGGATGTTCATAGTTGCTTTTTATCAGATCCGCCTGTAATGGGTGTGAAGCTAAATCCACAATGTGAGATGTGCAAGACATGTTGTTTTTTCCTTTCTTTTCTGTTTCTGGTACAAATTTAGTTTCTGTTTTGAGACCCTATTCAGCCAAATGGTGGAAACTTATTCTTAACCAAATAAGATTCCCTGATTTTCTTCAGGGTTGAATCTTTGCTCCAAGAGGGATTCAATATCTAAGTGTAGAGGGGCTGGGGCAGGAGGAGGGTCATGTTATTCTAGGTGTTGTCACAGATCTATCCTGGTATCTGCTGAGATGTCCTTCTTCCATGGTTTCTCTCTCTCTCTCTCTCTCTCTCCCTCTCATCTGCAGTGCTCTTAGGAGCACAATAGGCGTGTCATGGATCCCATTGCACACTGAGGGAGGACTTCTGAGCAGCTGCCTCAAGCCCACTCACCTAGACACAGTTTGAAAACATTTCTTCTGTTCCTCACCGTGCCAGGCATGGTGGAATTGAATGGAGGGAGAGGTGGGGATTCCAACCTGCTGTGGCTTCTCTTCCTCACTCCCAAGCCCAGGGAATCTTTTTCTAGTCCCAAGATTGAGAAACTTACTTCCATTATTTTATGCCCTGAGTGCCCAAGATTGTATTGACCTTTTCTTCCTCCAAGGTCTGGTGTATGGAGTCATTGGCTGGTGCAAACAGTTTATGCACTTGGCTACCAATCAAAAGGTTTGTGGCCCAGAAAGAAGGCCTGACAATCATTTTCCAAAAGGTCACAACCTTACGGAGCACAGTTCTACTCTGACACACATGGGATCACCATCAGTCAGAATTAACTTGGTAATTGCTTATTTATTTATTTGGTGGTTTGATGCAGTACTGCCCTTAGACCAAGATAAACAGAATTCCTATTCCAGTCCCTACACATCAGGGGACCCCACACTTTGAAGTATCACCTTAGACATTTCTAAATCATCTTCTGGTGTCTGAAATGTGCATGGGCCCCATCCCCATCTCTCCCTTTTGGGGCATTTTCCAATCCTTTATTCCATATGTGAGATCTACCAGATACCCTAGAGGCCTCAGAACTTGCACTTATGGATTCATCCCAGGCTGGGTCCTGGCTTTTGAAGGGTTACTCTCACTGGATGGTGTACTTTTTCTTTCTCAAGTTGGCATGAGATTAGACCACAACTGTTGTTGCTTATATGTTGATTTGGGGTGACGCAAACTGTTTGTATGAATAGGTCCCCATCCCCTGCAAAAATATTTGCTTGTCATCTCAGATACCCTAGGGGTGGCCTTGGTCTTGTATTTCCTTCTTTTTCTCAGGCAATAAGCATAAAATGTTCAAGCTACTTCCAGAATAGAAGAAAGGGATACCAGATAGAAGAATACCTAGGGCAAAAGCACATCAGCAAATCTATCCAAACACACTGCCATTCTCAAGAAAGTCTATGTGGAGAGTCAAAAGACTTGATTCCTAGTTCATTCTAGTCTTAACTCTGCTATAAACTTGCTACATGATGTTGGGCAAGGTCCTCTGCCCCTCTGCGCCTAAGATTCCTCATCTTTAAAAAGAACTGATTAGAAGGATGGACAAGGAAGCTTGGCAGACAGAGGATAAGGAGGTGGGGGAGCTGTTGGCTGCCCAGGCTCTCTAGCCTTACCTGGATGCTACAAATACATCATTTCTTTGGCCATCTTCCCTTGTCTCACATCTTGGAAACTTGGTGAAGTCATAGGCAAAATCACCATTCTATGAGTCAGACAACATAGCTCTTTGTCCTATAATTTTTTGCTGTCTATTGTGTGACCTTTGGGAAAATCAGAAACTCTCAGAGTATTATTTTCCTTATCAGTAAGATGGGAATGATGATACCTGGCTTGACTATTTTGCAAGGTTTTGTGGGGATCTAATATGATAATGGAAAACACTCTTCAGCCATGACGCCCACAGATGTCATGCTACTCAAGGTATTCTTTGCATAGTACTTCTCCCTTTATGGGGTACTCTGGTGGGATAGTGCCTAAGGCATTTGACTACTAGCAAGAAGGCTGGTGGTTCAAATCCACCAGCCACTCCTCAGAAGGGAGGTTGGGCAATCTACTTCCATAGTGATTTGTTACGTGCCGTCTAGTCGGACCCGACTCATAGCAACCCCTCCTTGGGTTTCCAAGGCAGTATCACTATGGAAGTAGATTTCCCAACCTTCCTTCTGAGGAGTGGCTGGTGGGTTTGAACCACCAGCCTTCTGGTTAGCAGTCAAGTGCTTTAGGCACTACGCTACCCTCAGAAACCCAAGGAGGGGTCACTATGAGTCAGATCCAACTCGACGGCAGTGGTTTTTTTTTTTTTTTTTTTTTCTGTTTTCTGTCTTTAGGCTCCTTTAAAACTTGGGATTCTTCTACAGCTTACACGAAAAAAAAAAGTTGTTTGGAGTTGTTCTAGGCAATTTCACAGTTCTTGAAAGAAATACAATAACAGAGACCACAAGATAAGGTTGTATTACTGTGTTGTACTCATCACATTTCAGGAAAAAGGACATTTTGGTTGTTTTATTTGGGGTTTGAAGGCATTGAAGCCATTATTACAGAATGAGAAAGAAAGCAAAGGCTTATCTTTTGGAAGAAATGTGTTTTTCCACCTAAATTGAATGAGGCAGTGGAAAATTCCCAGTGGTATGAGGAGTAGACTTTTAAGCATGTGTGGGGTAAATCAGGTTATCCATGGAGACATGACAGTGTTAGAAGATGAAGACTAAAGTTCTTCTCTTGGTAAATATTCATTGTAAATTCGTAAGAGAATTGTCACATTTTATCTCTCTAGTCTAAGCCAGTCACTGTTAATCTCTTTTTAAACAATTTTTATTTCATAGTGTTGTAGTGATACTGCCTTGGAAACCCAAGGAGGGGTCGCTATGAGTTGGGTCCAATTTGACGGCACATAACAACAACAACATCATAATATCTTAGACAAAGAAGAAAGCTTTAAAGGATCTAATTGACCTTCCTTTTAGCTTAGTGCTTCAGCAAGTGTAGTCCTTGAACTGGCAGCATTAGCATCACCTGGAAACTTGTTAGAAATTCAAGTTGTTGGGCCTTGACCAGACTTAATGAATCAGCAACTCTGGAGGTGTGGCCCAGCAAACTGTGAGCAAGACTTCCAAGGGATTCCAATAGACTGAATTGGAGAGCATTGTCCTGATTCATTAACAGCCTAAATAATATATGTGATGGATGATCTTTTGGCCTCTACTTGGATATTTCTGATGACAGGGAACTTGCTATTTCATGAGGCATCCAGTTAGAAGCCCTAACAATGAGATATTTTCTCATTATAGTGAGATAAAACCTGACTTCTTATCACTTCCCACCACTGACCTTGGCTCTAGCCTCCAAATGCAATTCATAATTCTTCAGAGTTATAGCTGGTCCAAGAGCACTGGAAATTGGGCTAATAATTCACATAGTAGGAATTTGGTAAAAGTAAATACAACAGGATAAACTAGGAAGGAGGCAAGTGTCTCTCATTTTTCTTTCAACCAAATAAAACAGCAAGATTAAGGGCTGTCCCAGGCATTTTTGAGATTATGATAAATATCCATATTAATAACAATAGTGACAGTAATAATTACCCACAGCTCGATTTGGATGCAGGTCAAGAAACCATCCAAATCAAATTACATGTAAGAAAAATATGTGCATTTCATGCTGGAACATTTTCAAAGAGGAAGAAAAAATTAACACTGTGAAAAACATTGCACCTTCTAATGGCGATGGATAACTGACCCTTTCCATTCTAAAGTCCAAAGATGTGAGAGAAAGGGATCTCCTGGCAGGATTGTTGTTGTAGTTGTTTGCCTCTAACTCACAGCAATCCCATGCACAGATGAACTGCTGCCCTATCCTGCACCATCCCCACTCATGATGCGTTGCAGATCTGACCATCATGATCCAGAGGGTTTTCATTGGCCGATTTTCAGGAGTATTTCTCTAGGCCATTCTTCCTAGTCTGTCTTAGTCTGGAAGCTCCCTTGAAACCTGTTCGGCATCATAGCAACATGCAAGACTCCACTGACAAACAACAGGTGACTGTACATGAGGCTCATTGACCAGAAATTGAACCCAGGTCTCCTGCTGGGAAGGCAAGAATTCTACCAAGACACCACCACTGCCCCTCCCTGGCAGGATAGAGAGAGTTTGTGGATGAGGTCTCATCTCCCTCTGAGTTGGTGTGCATGCAGTAAGAAAGGCTGGAGAGGGAAAAATGAACATTGCTTTGTTCATCCCTCAGTTAGTGATACTTTGTTGTTGTTGTTATATGACGTAGAGTCAGACTCGACTCATAGTGACCCCTTCTTGCATTTCCAAGGTGGTATCACTACAGAAGTAGATTGCCCAACCTTCCTTCTGAGGAGTAGCTGGTGCATTTGCCACCAGACTTCTGGTTAGCAGTCAAGTGCCTTAGGCACTACGCTACCAGAGCTCCCAGTGATACTTTAGTTATACTACATATTTGGAAAAATTGCATTGGTAGTGGTGTTTTCTGTGTGTTCCTGGTGGGAATGTATTAAAAGGGAAAGGGAGGCAATGTTATATTCTTACATTGGATTTCTCCAACAGGGAGATAACAAAGGGTTCAGAGGCATATCTAAGGTATGGCAGGTATGGTACATGCCCTGGGTACCACTTGAAGGGAGGCACCACTGAGCAGTTTCTATTAACCATCTCAGTTTCCATCACTAGCATCATTCAGCAAGTTAATACAAATACTTTCACATTTGAGAGCCTCCAAGGGTCAAGGCAGACTGTGTGATCTTGTTGTGCTGAGTATAAAAAGAGAATAAAAAGAAAAAAAAACAACTTCGAGCTCATCATAGATCAATTTCATCAACGAAAGCAAGGAAGGTGCAGTTGTAATTTTCATGTAGTGCCATGTGTTAAGTAAAAGATTAACAAGCTTGACTTCTATTTTTGAGCTGATATTATGGTAAAGTTATCTAAAAGATGGTTGTCATATGTTTGGACCCAAACCCATTGTTGTCAAGTAGATTTCAACTCATAGCAATCCTGTTACAGGGCACAGTAGAACTGCTCCATAGGGTTTCCAGGGTTGTAAATCTTTATGGGAGAAGACTGCCTAATCTTTCTCTTGTGGTGTAGCTGATGAGTTCGAACCACTGACCTTTAGGTTAGTAGCCAGGCCTTTAACCACTACACCACCAGAGCTCTTTGATGTTTGAACAGGGGAGCAATTTCAGTGCTTTCCATTGGCACTATTTCCCATAGATATGCCTCTGTAAGCCTGGAGGGTGGGGGGACTCCGAGCTTCATCTCTCCTTCCCTCAGTTCACTCTTGGTCTCTTCTAATTCCACTCTCTTTCCTTTTAGCACAGAAAGCACAGGCAGCTTCAAATACTGCCAGGACACTCACACAAATGATTCTTCCTCCCCCAAATTTGAGCCTGGAGAGTGTTTACTTCCTGTCAAACCCCAGGGACTTGCTGATTTTTCCCATTACTGCAAATTGCTGCTCTCAGGGCGTTTTGCATTTGTTATTAAGATGCAATCAGTGTTTCCTAACTGATTAACTGCCTCACCCCTCAACCCCCAACCATCACACCTGACTTGGGAAGAATCACACTAGAAAATAGGATCCTCTTCCCTGGAGGGTGGGTGTCTGGACTTTCTAGCTTGTGGAGGAGCTACTGAATTTGGATGGGCGGCTGGCAAGAGGGGAGTGTAGGAGCACCAGGAAGGAGCAAAGAGGTGCTGGGACCCTGGGAGTGCTGAGAGGATGGTGGTGGGTGTCGGGCCGTATGACAGGCCTCTGGAATAATGACAACTGATGGCAGTGACGGCCTGCCCAATGAGGCAGAGGCCAGCCTGAGCCAGGCCTTCCGGACGAATAAGCACGGAGCATCTCTTAAGGCTGAGTGGCAGGATGATGAGCCTCCGGGTGATGGCCTGCCCAGAATCATATGTCAATCAGCATGCCCCACTACAGCTACAAGCTCAGGCCATAGAGACAGCACCACCTCCCCCTCCCACCTGAGGAGCCCTTCTCCTTTCCCTACCCTGTCAAATCCACTCAGCTCCTTTCTTCAGTTTGGTCAATGGTTATAGCCAACAAAATGCACACAAACTCATGTCTATACACTTAGAGTGACTGCTGAGTGTGTATGTACACACACACACACACACACAACTCCTTGCCCAGTGCTCAGGCCTCAAGAACATCTATGACCCTTCTCCCCTCTTTTGCCTTATTTATTTATTTTAAGTAAGTGTCTCCATTTTCATTAAACAAGTGTCTTAGCCCTTGCCCTCCACTGAAGGTTCTTTGTTGCATTAAAAAAAAAAAAAAAAAAATGAAGAACCAACACAGAGGGATGGAGACACACAAATCATATTTAATCCTTGAGAAGTGAAAGGGGGAGAGACTCGGAGGAGAAGCTGCGGCAACACAGCTGTCACAAATGCAAGCAAAATCTTCAAAACATGATTACTGGGTGAGCCGAGCTGGAGATCTTTATGTGTCTGTCCTCATATACGCGAATGAACTTGCAGCAGAATTGACACTGATCCTGTGTCACCTGATTTTCATTAGATTTACTAACTGAGTTTATGGAATTAAAAATAAAGAGTGGGATGGAAAAGGGGTTGTTGTTGTTAGGTGCCGTCAGGTCGGCTCCGACTCAGCAACCCTATGTACAACAGGATGAAACACTGCCCAATCCTGTGCCAGACTCACAATCCTTGCTATACCTGAGCCCATTGTGGCAGCCACTGGGTCGATCCATCTTGTTGAGAGCCTTTGCCTTTTTTGCTGACCTTCCACTTTACTAAACATAATATCCTTATCCAGGGAATGGTCCCTTCTGACAACATGACCAAAGTAAGTGAGACAAAGTCTGGCCATTCTTGCTTCCAAGGAGCATTCTGGCTGCACTTCTTCCAGGACAGATTTGTTAATTCTTCTGTCTGTCCATGGTACTTTCAGTATTCTTCTCCAACACCACAACTCAAAAGCACCAAGTCTTCTTCAGTCTTCCTTATTCATTGACCAGCTCTCACATGCATATGAGGTGATTGAAAATACCATGGCTTGGTAGGTGCACCTTAGTCTTCAAAGAGACATCTTTGGGGTGTGGAATTTTTGTAACCATGAAAGTGCTTCAGACTTTGAAAGAGACGGGTCATCCCGAGTTCAAATACTGGTTCTTCTATTTACTGCCTCTGTTAGCCAGCCTCTCTGCGTCTGTTTTCCCCCCTTGAAAATAGAGATAATAAATGCACCAGAACTAAAAAAAAAAAAAAAAAAAAAAAACCTCATGTAGTTGTTATGACAACACATGGGACTATATACAATGCAGATGGGATTTCTTTCTTTCTTTTTCGTTTGTTTGGGGAAAGTGTGATTAAGCCAAAGATTTTTTTTGTTGTTTAGAAAAATCATTTTTGGCATCATTTAGTTCCCTTCCTGAGGATCAGAGAAGATTATGATTGCCTCCAGGGTGGTGCAAATGTTTAAGTGCTTGACTACTAGCTGAAAGGTTGGCAATTCAAATCCACCCAGAGGTTCCTCAAGAGACAGTCCTGGAGATCTGCTTCCAGAGAAGTTACACTCTGACACACATGGAGTCACTATGAGTTGAGGTTGACTCCATGGCAACTAACAACAACATCATCATTCTGTGGAGAAGGAAGCGCAATTATTAAACTCTAGAGTTGCATTATACATACTCTCTACTAATTATATTATGTTTCCCTGGCGTGCCATTTAGACAAATGAAAGCTGACAAAGGCATAGACCTGATCCAGGATCTTCCCCAGCTACTGGGGGAACCTCTTGGGCCCAAGTTTAAAAATAAGCTGTAAGGGAAACAAAAGAAAAGCAAAGTCATCACTGCCTTTGGCATGAAAAGGCATCTCAGAATATGTGTAAGGAGAAAAAAAAAGATGGGAATTGAGATAGAGAGAAGCTTTAGGGTGGAATTTACAATAAGTGTACATGGTAAAATGGGTTACAAGTATGCCAACAGACACTATTCTCTTGGGACAGCTGGATACTCTAGGTGTTTTCCTGCTATGGGACATAGCAGGTCTAATATACTTGGAATTGGAGTCCCAGATTATAATCAGAATCCCAGAAGGAGAAAAGAGAGAATACAGCATAAGTAAAATATGAAGTGATAATAGCTAATAATTTCCCTGAACTGACAAAAGATATTAAGCCACAGGTTCTAGAATCTCAGTGAGCAATAATGGGATAAATATTTAATCTGACAAACGGTAAAACTTCTAATATAAAATAATCCAGAAACCAAACCCATTGCCATTGAGTTGATTCCAACTCACAATGACCCCATAGGACAGAGTAGAAGCACCCCATAGGGTTTCCAAGGCTGTACATTTTTATAGAACCAGACTGCCACATCTTATTCCTGGGGAGTTTCTGGTGGGTTTGAACCACTGGCTTTTCAGTTGGCAGCCAATCACTTAAGCACTGCACCACCAGGGCTCCTAACATTAACATAGACTATATGTTAAAAGACAAGAATCCATCTTATATCTAAGTAACAGTGTGTTGGATTGGGTTCTCTAGAGAAACACAAAAACCAGCAAA
>NW_006921599.1:9075697-9081738 GCF_000298275.1 Orycteropus afer afer
GCCGCTTAGGACGTAGTCATGTGATCCATCATGGGAAACACCACTCACAAGTGAAGTCCAGCCAAGTTGACAGATCTTCAACTATCACAAACAGTAAAATAATATATAATTAATAAACAATTAAAAGGGGAGATAAATGATGGAGGAATTTATTAATCCCCAAAAAAGCAAGAAACGAGATAAAAAATGAGCATGGAAGGTATGGAAGAAATAAAAAACACATAGTAAGAGAGTACATTTAATCTCAAATATGTCAATAATTACATTACTCCAACTAAAAGACAAACTTTGATAGAACAGATTTATTTATATATGGAAGGCATGGTGATCTACTTCCAAAAACATAGCCATTGAGAACCCAATGGAGCACAGTTTTACTGTGACACACATAGGGTCACCATAAGTTGGAAGAAGCTTGATGAGAATTGGAAACACACACACACACACACAAATAAAAGACATTTTAAATATAAGGGCACAGAAAAGTTGAAAATAAAGAATGGCAAAAGTTATATCATGCAAACACCAACCAAAAGAAAGCTTTAATAACTATATTGACATTGGACAAAATTGACCTTAAGATAAGAAGCATTACTAGAGGTAAAGAAGGATATTTCATAAAATAAAAGTGTCAGTATCATAGGAAATAAAACATTTTTATTTCTGTATATTCCTCATAATATAACCTCAAAAATATAAAGCAAAACTTGACAGAACTGAAGAGAAAATTAGGATCCAGAATCATAGTGGGAGATTTCAACAGAACAATAAAGGATAAACAAGCAATCAAAACTCAGTAAGGCTATGGAAGATCTGAACAACAGGTCTAACAATTTGACCTGTTGACATATACAAAAAAACCAAACCAAACCCACTGCCATTTGAGTCAATTCTGACTCATAGTGACCCCTATTGGGTTTCCAAGGTGGTAATTTTTTACAGAAGTAGATTTCCCCATCTTCCTTCCATGGAGTGGCTGGTGGATTTGAACTGCCAACTCTGGTTAGCAGTCAAATACCTTAGGCACTGCACCACCAGAGCTCCTTGTTGACATATATAGGAGTGCAGAATATGCATTCAAATTCACTTGAAATATTTTCAAAAATTGACTATATGCTGGGTCATAAACCAAGTCTCAACAAATCTCAAAAGATTGGAATCATAGAGTGATCTTTGGTTACAGTGAAATTAAGCTAGAAATCAATAACAAACAAGAAATGATAAAACATGATCTATCAAAATGTGTGCTTAGAAGAAAAGTATAGCCTCAATTGCATACATTACACAAGAAAAAAGGCTGAAAAAAATGATATAAATATTTATATGAAGAAAATAGGCAGATCACAATTACATCCTAAGAAAATAATAAAGATAATGATTTAATAACAAGCATATCTTAGGGAATATTAACCAAATAAAAAATTGGTTATTTGAAAAAACTAATAAAAATAATAAACCCCTAGGAAGACTATGAATTTCTAGATGTCAGAATGGGACAGGGAGAACACAAATTGTCAGCATTAGGGACATCATTACAGATTCTCCTTACATGAAAAAATGATATGATATTGAGATGATATTGTGAACTTTATGCCAACACTTGTGATACTTTATAAAATGCATCTTATCAAAATGAATACAGGGAGAAATAAGAATTCTGAGTAATTCAACACTTTATAAAAATTGCGTTGGGCAAATCTGCTGCAAAAGATCTCTTTCAAGTGCTGAAGCTCAAAGATGTCTCCTTGGAGACTAAGGTGTGCCTAACCCAATCCATGGTATTTTCAATTGCCTCTTACGCATGTGAGAGCTGGATAATGAATAAGGAAGACCGAAGAAAAGTTGATGTTTTTGAGTTGTGGTGTTGGCAAAGAATGCTGAGAGTACCATGGATTGCTAAAAGAACTAAAAAATCTGTTCCGGAAGAAGTACACCCAGAATGCTCCTTGGAAGTGAGAATGGCCAGAATTTGTCTCACCTACTTTGGTCATGTTGTTAGAATGGACCATTCCCTAGAGAAGGATATCATGCTTGGTAAGGTGGAGGGTCAACGAAAAAGGTGAAAGCCTTCAACAAGATGGACAGACACAGTGGCTGCAAAGATGGGCTCAGGTAGCAAGGACTGTGAGGCTGGTGCAGGCCTGGGCAGTATTTCATTCTGTTGTACACAGGGTCGCTATGAGTCAGAGCTGACTCAATGGCACCTAACAACAACATTATTAAAAACCTTACACTCAAGAAAATTCCAGATAGTTTCGCCAATGCATTTTTGTAAACTTCTAGGAAGAAATTATACCAATCTTACATAAGTCTTTCAGGAGATAGGAAGAAATAAAGACATTTTAAAACTTATTTTGTAAGGTGAGATAAAATTCAAGATAAGTCAGGGACAATATAAGATAGGAAAATTACAGGTCAATCTCTTTCATGAATGCAAATGTAAAAGTCCTTATCAAAATATTAACAAATCAAATTCAGTGATGTACAAAATATATGAATCACTACCAATTTTGTTTAATTACAGGAATACAGGCCTGGTTTAATAGTCAAAAGACAACAGTTGTAATTTATCACATTAATGGATTAAAGGAGAAAAACCACGTGGTCATCTCAATGTTCTTGTTGTTGTTATGTGCCGTCTAGTTGGACCCAACTCATAGTGGCCCCTCCTTGAGTTTCCAAGGTGGTATCACTATGGAAATAGATTGCCCAACCTTACATCTGAGGAGTGGCTGGTAGGTTTGAACCTCCAGCCTTCTGGTTAGCAGTCATCTCAGTAGATCCTGAAAAAGAATATTATAAAGTTCAATATGCATTCCTGATTAAATCCTTGCCTCTCAAAATAAAAATAGGTGGCATTTACTTAATATGATAAATGGCATCTCCAAAAACCCTACTGCAAACATCACGTTTAAAAGTGAAACGTATACATTGATGGCTGAACAACATGGTAAACATAACTAATGTCATTAAATTGTACACATGAAAAATGTTAAAATGGAAAATTATTTGTTACTTAAATATTTACCACAATTAAAAAACAAAACAAAACAAAAGGTGAAATACTGAAAGCCATCCTGGAGATTAGGAATAAGAAAAAATACTTGAATTACTTTTCTTTGATGTTGTACTAGATTACCTAGCAAGAAAAAAGAAACAAGAGCTATGAGGATTCAAAAGGAAGATATAAAACTATCAATATTTGTAGAAAACATGATTGTGCATTTAGAAAAGACAAAATAATTTACAATAAAAATATTAGAATTATCAAATAAATTCAGCAAGGTCACTGAATACAAACTCAATATACAAAACTCAATTACATTCCTATAAATCATACTTAACATGTGCTTTCTATGTTTGCTTGCCAACTGCTCCCTCCCACTGGGAGGTATTTTTGTAAATGTGCTATGATAATTTCCCCCCCCCACAGCAATAGCAACATGTAAAAACAAAACAAAACAAAAAAATTGGCATAGTGGTGCTTACGAAAATACCTCCCAGAGGAAGGGAGCGGTTGGCAAACAAACATAGGAAGTCACATATTATTTGGGTAAAAATACTGTATATATGAATAGATAATAGCCAACGTGCTAGCAACAATTATAAAGGAAATAAATCCATGCCATTTGCAATAATATATTAAAAAATAAGATATCTAGAGTAAATTTAATGAAATAATATTCCAGAAAACTTTGTGAGAGAAATTAAAAACCTAAATAAAGATACACTATGCTTATGATTAGAAGATTCAATATATAAAGAAGCCAACTGACCTAAATATTCAGCAATCCACATAAAAACTCCAAAAGGATGTTTTGCTTGTTTTCTTTTTGGGAAGAGTGACAAACTGACTGCAAAGTGTGTATAAACATGCAAAGTATAACAGCCAAGTCTTTCTTGAGTAAGAAAATAAAATTACAGGTATATCAAGAGATATTTTAAAGCTGCAACAATTATGAGAACATAGTATTTATGTAAAGTAGAAATCTTAATGTATCAGAATAGAGAATTTAGAAACAGGCCCATGCGTATACAATTACTTGACTTATGACAAAGTTAACACAATACTTGCAGTGATCTTTTCCATAATGGTATGAGTCGATTAGATGGACAAAAATCTTGATTCCTATCTTACACCATGTAAAAAAATCAGTTGCAGGAAAATAACAGTTCTAAGTTGAAAGCTAAAATAATTCCATTTCAAAATGAAAAATAAGGGATTATCTTTATGACCTTAAGTTGAGCAATTATTTCTCAAATGGACTGAAAAATTAAAAAAACATAAAAAATAAAAGATTGGTAAACTTAACTACATAAGAAGTAGGTAGTTAAATTTTCTATTATGAAAAGAAAACATTAAGAGATTAGAAATAAAACTAGAGAGTAGGGGAAGATATTAGCAATATATTTATCAGACAGAGGTCTCCTATCCAGAGTAGATAAAGAAATCCTATTAATCAATAAGAAAAAGACAGACAACTCAATAGAGAAATGGGTAAGAGACATGAACAGGCATTTCGAAAAGAAGCACGATACACGATAGCAAAGAAATGGAAACAAACTAAGTGCCCATCAATGGTGGAATGGATAAACAAACTGTGGTACATACACACAATGGAATACTACACAGCACTAAAGAATAGTGTAGAATCTGTAAAACACCACATAACGTGGATGAACTTGGAGGACGTTATGCCGAATAAGATAAGTCAATCACAGAAGGACAAATATTGTATCAGTCCACTATTCTAAAATGTCATGGAAAGGTTTATACATGGAAGGGAAATTTCTTTGTTGGTTACGAGGGATGGGAATGAGAGGGGAAATTCCTAGATAGGCTGAAAAGAAAAATATGTATATATGTGTGTGTGTGCGTGTGTATGTGTATATATGTTGTTGTTTTTGTTGTTATGTGTTGTCGAGTTGGACCCGACTCATAGCGACCCCTCCTTGGGTTTCCAAGGCAGTATCACTACGGAAGTAGATTGCCCCATCTTCCTTCTGAGGAGTGGCTGGTGGGTTTGAACCGTCAGCCTTCTGGTTAGCAGTCAAGTGCCTTAGGCACTATGCTACCAGAGCTCCCAAGTATGTATGTATGTATGTATATATATATATATATATATACATATATATATATATACACACACACCCCAAAGATTATTAGTGGTTACCAGGGGTAGGAAGGAGGGGGAAAGGGGAAACAACAACAACAAACAACAACAAAAAAATTAATTAAAACTGCCAGTAAGCATTTGTAATTGAATTGATTCAGTCTTCAAGGAAATGCAAATTTAAATCATAATAGCTCTGGTAACATAGTGTCTAAGGCACTTGACTGCTAACCAGAAGGCTGGTGGTTCAAACCCCTCAGCCACTCCTTGGAGGGAAGGATGGGCAATCTACTTCCGCAGTGATACTGCCTTGGCAACCCAAGGAGGGGTCTCTATGAGTTGGGGCACATAACAACAACAGCAACAAATCCACCATCATGGCTAAAATTTTGAAAAAAGAAAAAAACTGACAATATGAGTATGTCAATAAGTATAACAATAGTGAAGATGTCTTAAAAAAAAAACAAACTCACTGCTGTTGAGTAGGATCCAACTCATAACAACCCCTCTTTGGGTTTCTCAGGTGAGATCTCTGTGGAAGTAGATTACCCAACCTTCCTTCGGAGAAGTGGCTGGTGGGTTTGAACTGCCAGCCTTCTGGTTAGCAGTCTAATGCCTTAGGTACTATGCCACCAGAGCTCCTCAGGATGTCTAGTACAATTGAAATTCTCACATCCTGTATATGTAATTGGCTATATAGTATAAATTGGTGCAAAACTACATGGCTGAACCTACACTTATCATAAAACCAGTTGCCATCAAGTGGATTCTGACTCATGGCAATCCCACGTGTGTCAAAGTAGACGTGCTCTCCATATGGTTTACAGTGGCTGGTTTTTGGAGATAGTGCAACAGGCTTTTCTTCCAAAGTGCCTCTGGGTAGATTCAAATTGCCAACTTTTCTTTTCTTTTCTTTTTTTTTTTTTT
>NW_006921599.1:9096168-9113444 GCF_000298275.1 Orycteropus afer afer
TGTCTGTGTTAATTGGTTTCCCTTTTCTTTGTTGAAGAGGGTCTGTGCAATCCTTCTGCCTAGTCTGCCATCTTGCCCCGCCTCCTCAAATTGCCAACTTTTCAGTCAGCAGCCAAGCACATGAATTCTTTGCACCATTCAACATGTTCTATGGGACTCCCATATGTGCTATGGGACTCAACACTTCCACTCTTCATTCTTGTCCTCTCTCACTCACCGTCTTCCAGTTCTACTCCTTGACTGATATCCACTGCTTTTGAGGGTGCAGAAGTGCCTCACCATGGCCGTTCTCTGTCCAGGGTGCTGTCTCCTGAGACTCCCCTAAAGCTACAAGCCCTCCTGGTGGCCAAATAGTGCTTCATTCCCTACTACCCTAACTAGGACAAGCTGAGTTCCTTATAGACATGGAGAGCAGGCTCCTCCTTCAGTGTGTGCTGCACTTTGTAACTGAGCCCCAGAGTAGTTCTGTGTATGCCTCCTTCTGACGAAACTAGGCTTTCTAATGACTCCTTCTGCCTGCTGGCCCTTTCTACACAAACCAAGGCCTAGTCCTTAGGGTTTAAGCAGGAAATAGACCCCATGCTGTCCGCTCCTCCATCTTTGCTTCTAGGCATCTGTCCTCAGTTCCCCAAAGGGCAAACATGTCTTCAGGCTCCTTACAAAACTAGTTCATCAAAACCCAGTTTCTAGCTCCTGCTTCAGACCCGTTGGGAACCCTGGCATATGTTATTTTTGTTAGGAATGCTTTTGGAAACCCTAACCAATAGTCCCTTAACCAAAAACTCACTGTTGTGGAGTCAGATCTGACTCATAGTGACCCCTCCTTGGGTTTCTGAGGTGCTATCACTGTAGAAGTAGATTGCCCAACCTTCCTTCCGAGGAGTGGCTGGTGAGTTTGAACCCCCAGCCTTCTTGTTAGCAGTCAAAAATGCCTTAGGCACTATGCCACCAGAGCTCCCAATAGTCCCTTAAAGCAATAGGAATTTGCTTTTCTACTTAAGAAATCTGAAGCCAGCAGGGGCAGATTAGCTGCTAAGCAAGGTAAACATGGGCATGGTAGTGCTTATTTACTAATATGTAGTGAACATTTTCACATGAGTTTCAGCACTTACTAATCTGTAGTGAACAATTTCATGTGGATTTCACCAGATGTGGTGAAATCCCTGTGGAACTGTTCACTCTACATCAATAAATTAGCATAAATACACCCGTGCTGACCTTGCTTCCTGGGTGCTCCATACCTATGCAAGATTGCAAATATGAAAAGAAGCTTTGAGACTTTTTTGAGAAGCTCTGAGAAGCTTTTTTGGTGTGGGTTTGGGAGCAAGACAGATGCCAGCCATACCTAGAAACAGAATCTTTGCTATGGTAAAAAAAAATGTGAAATTGCTCACTGAAAATTAGTTAGCAAGCACTCAAAGCTCATGCTTACTTTTCTTATTGGGCAATGAGACACTAGAAGGTAGGTGGAGGCTGGTGTTGAGTTAGCATCACAGCTGTATCATTGGGGAGCCAGGTGCTCTCTATCTAGCCACTCTGACATCTTTAGTTGTTGTACTTTTGTCCCCAGTACACTTCCTTATGTCTTCTTGGCAAACATTGAGTCAGATTGGCTCCCTTAGATACAAAGGGGGTTGGGGTGCAAATATTTGGTAGTTCAGAATGGTTTTTACATAGCCAACTAACAATGCCAAAAGATAGTCATTCAGAATAACAAATAGAAGCAAAGATGTATAATCTGCCTAGAACTCTGAATAATCACGAGTTGGATTTACCTGTTCAGCCTTTTATCTGTTGGATTTACCTGTTCAGTTTTTTTTTTTTTTTTTTCTGGAAAAGTAGGTACTTGACTAATCTTTCTCATGCAGCCTTTGAAATTACTTGCTTGACTTTCTTGTATTTGCCATCAAAATGAGGTTTTTCTTTAGTAAATATAACGATTTCCTAATACAAGTGCCAATTTATTTCATTGAGTGGTGACTTTAGACTCTCCTCCTTACTACTTGCTTGCACCCGAGAGTCAATTCCCCCAGTGCTATTCCAGACAGCTTGATATGGTAAAGGCCTGGGGAAGCTCTGTTCAATCAAGTACCTGATTAATACAGGTGCAGTATGCAAATGACTGACTTTCTGAAAATTAAAATAAAGGAAAAACATGATTACAACTGCTATGTTAGCCTCTATTCTCGTTTTCTAAATCTCTTAACTGCTTCTTCCCAAACACTACCTCCCATGTGGTAGGCCATTATCTTTTCTAAACTGTGGTTTATTTTTTTCCCCCCTCTTCTCTTCTTAGTCTTCATCGCTTCCCTAAGACTTCCATATTTCTCTGGCATTCTTTGCTGACTGTTTCTTTGTGGGCAAAGCACACGTTCCAGCTATGACCATGACAGGGTGCAGAATGTTTACACCAGTGTGAAATCTAATCACTGTATGTGCCGTGATCTGGACAGGGCCCCTTCCCCCAGTAACACTTGTTGTTAGGTGTCGTTGAGTTGGCTCTGACTCATAGTGACCCTATTATGTGTAACAGAACAAAACACTGCCCAGTCCTGTGTGAGCCTCACCATACTTGCTATACCTGAGCCCATTGTTTCAGCCACTATGTCAATTCATCTTATTGAGAGTCTTCCTCTTCTTTGCTGACCCTATACTTTACCAAGCATGATATCCTTCTCCAGGGAATGGTCCCTTCTGACAACATGACCGAAGTAGGTGAAACAAAATCTGGCCATTTTCACTTCCAAGGAACATTCTGGCTACACTTCTTCCAGGACAGATTTGTTAGTTTTTCTGGCAGTCCGTGGAACTTTCAGTATTCCTTTTCAGGAACACTTGATATTATTTATATATAACTCTTTTTTAATCATCTACTTTTTCTGTCATTGCTAGGTGAGTATTTCCAATGTTCTTTCCTAATATCTTTCCACTGTAGTATATCAGGAATTCTAGATTATCCTTCTCAGTGTAGTCCTAGGAGGAAAAACAATGAGTTGTTTCTGTTTTGGTGTGTGTCCCTGTATTTCTTGTATATAAATATACAAGATGTATGGAATATTGTTACTCCTTAATTATTCTTCTAGGCAAAATAATGCATGACCCTACTTACCATAACCCACCTCCATCAAGTAAATTTTGGCTCATAGTGACCCTATAGGGCAGAATAGAACTGCCCCATAGAGTTTCCAAGGCTATAAATCTGTCTAGAAGCAGACTGCCTTATCTTTCTTCTGTGGAGCAGTTGGTGGGTTCAAACAGCTGACTTTTTGGTCAGCAGTTGGATGCTTTAGCCACAGTGCCACCAGAGCTCCTGAGCCTACTTATAGCTCTCCAAAATTTAAAGGTATGATGGTAAAGAGCTGAAGGCTTAAAGGAAGGCAGAGAAAGAAGAGATGATTTAGTGAATACAGGATGTGCTCATGATGAAGGAAAGGCCAAGAAATAGCCTACATGTGGATTTTAGGTCACAGAGAAGAGAAAATAAGATTTAAAAAATGTATTGTGGTAAAACATATGTAGCACCAAATTTGCCATTCTGACCATTTTTAAGTGTATAATCTATGGCACTCATCACAGTCACAGTGTTGTGCAACCATCGCCACTATCTATTTCCAAACTATTTCGTAACTTCAAACAGAAACTCAATACCCATTAAGCAATCATGCCTTACCCTCCAGTCCCTGGTAACCTCTGATATACTTTCTGTCTCGTTGCATTTATTTGCCTATTCAAAATATTTCATGTAAGTGGGGTCATACAATATCTGTCCTTTTCTGTCTGGCTTCTTTTACTCAGTACAGTGTTTTTAAGGTTCATACGTGTAGTAGCATGTGTCAACACTTCACTTCATTTGAAGGCTAAATAGTATTCTATTGTATGGATAAACCACATTTTGCTTATCTATTCATCTGTTGTTGAACATTTGGGCTGCTTCTACTTTTTAGCTATTTGTGAATATGCTGCAATGACTATTGGTGTACACTATCTTGATATGATTTCAAAGGTGCCCTCTTTGAATAGGCAAACATAGAGATGCCACTTCCTTTGGGCTGTCTAGCTCAGGCCTGGGTATATTGCTTGGTGAACAGTGTGGTCTGGAACTCAGCCACTGCTTACCTCTCAGCCCCCTAAGTACTGGGGTGCAGACAGAGCAAGACTTGGTCCTCTTAAAAGAAAAGGGACAGAGGGGAAGAAAAAAGGGTCTGTGGAGTACTGATTCTGAGCTTGCCCTGTGCTGTGGACATGCTTGTTCTGAAAAGGATTGTTTCATGCTTTAACTCCATGACCAGAGAATCGAGTTGTTCAACCATCTCAAAGTGTCCCATTATTCCAAGTCTATTAGAGATTTGAGGGATTCATGTTGCTATTCAGAGTGGGTGAGATAGAAGAAAGAGATGCTTATGGAGATGTAAAGAAGAGCAAGGAAGACCAAGCTCTCAAATGGGGAAATCTGTCCTTACGCCATTGTTTTATTTTCTGGAGTCACCATAACAAATTATCACAAGCTTGGTTGCTTACAACAATAGAAATGTATTCGCTCACAGTTCTGGAGACCAGAACTCCAAAATCAAGGTGTCAGTAGATTTATGCTCCCTCCAAAGGCTCTGGGGAAGATCCTTCCTTGTCTCTTCCAGTTTTTGCTTTTCCCAGGTGTTCCTTGGCTTGTAACAGCATAACTCCAGTCTCTGTCTCCATCTTCACATGGTCTTGGTCTTCTCATCTTCTCTCTGTGTCTGTGTCTTTCCTCTCTGTGCCTCTTTTAAAGACACTTGCCATTGAATTTGGAGCCTATTCACATAATCCAGGACAACCTCATTTGGTTTAAGCTAATTACATCCACAGAGAGCCTTTTTCTAAATAAGGTCATGTCACAGGTTCTGGGGCTTAGGATGTAGACTTATGGTTTTGAAAGCCAACATTCAAACCATTGCACTCCTTTATGCTCTTGGCTATATCAGTGAAGAATAAACCTTTTGGTCTACCCAAGGGTGAGGCCTAGTGCTGTGTCATCACTGGGTATTGTAACAACAGTGACAGGACAGAGGCCTAAGGCTGGTGCTGAATCTGCCATTCTGAGTGATGCAACCATTCCTATTTGATATCTGGATCATATTATAAGACCTAATGTTGGGAGCTCTGGTAGCATAGTGGCTAAGGGACTTGACTGCTAACCAGAAGGCTGGCGGTTCAAACCCACCAGCCATTCCTCGGAAGGAAGATAGGGCAATCTACTTCCGTAGTGATACTGCCTCGGAAACCCAAGGAGGGGTCACTATGAGTTGGGTCCGACTTGATGGCACGTAACAACAACAACAACAACAATGTTGGTAGTAGGCTTCCTCTTGTGTGTGTTCATAAACCAGGCCCATGGCATACTCAGAGACAGACTTACCTTTCCAGTTCACCATGGGTGATAATGCTGTGTGAACTGACATATCTCGCCATGTGGGCAGATAGAGATTGCCTAATCTTAGGAGCTCTGGTAGCATAGTGCCTAAGGCACTTGACTGCTCACCAGAAGGCTGGCGGTTCAAATCCACCAGCCACTCCTCGGAAGGAAGGTTGGGCAATCCTATTTCCGTCGTGATACTTCCTCGGAAACCCAAGGAGGGGTCGCTATGAGTTGGTGCCGACTCGACGGCAAACAACAACAACAACAACAAATCTTGAGCATAGCATGTGGGTCTTAGCACTTTTCTCTTCACTCACTGATTGATGAAATACCAGAGAAGAAAATGTTTCTTCTTCTTCATTTTCTTCTTCTCTTCCTTCTCCTCCTCTCCCCTTCCCCCACCCCTTCCTCCTTCTTTTTAAACAGAGCTGCCTCTGCCTCAGTGCCAATGTGGGAAAATTATCCCTTCAAGTCAGGTGCCTGGTTGAGAAGATGGGCCTACCAGCTTCTTTCCCTGACTTCCAAAATGGTTTTCCTATCCCATCTCACACTACCCCTACCCCAATATTCCCCCCCCACCTTTTTTTTTTCACTGAGGCAAGCACTGAGGTAGAACTCACTCTGGAGCTCAGGATGTAAAGAGCCCCAAGGCTGGAGAAGGAGTGGGGAGAAGGATGCTACTTTTGCTAAATGTTTTCTCTGAAGAGGATTTGACAACCTCTTCCTCTTAACTCACATCTAGCTTTTCCCTTTTCTAAGGATCCACTTCCAGACAAACAGTTTCTATAAATAAAAATGAAACACTGAATATTGCCATAGTTGCTTCTTGTTTGTTGTTGTTAAGGAGCTCTAGTACTGCTGTGGTTAAGGCATTGGGCTGCTAACCAAAATGTGGGCTGTTCGAACCCACCAGCTGATCTGTGGGAGAAGGATGTGGCAGTCTGCTTCTGTAAAGACTCATAGCCTGGGAACCCTATGGGAGCCACTACGAGTCAGAATTGACTTTATAGCAGTGGGCTTTGTTATTGCTGTTAGTTACCATCAAGTCAACTCCAACTCATCATGACCTGACTCATGGTTAGCAGAATGTAATGTTGCTCAGTTCTGCACCATCTTTTTGATCATTGGTGGTTGGAGTCCATTGTCTTGGCTATTGTGTCAACCCATCTCACTGAGAGTTTCCCTCTTTTTTATTGGCCCACTACTTTACCAAACACAATGTCTTTTTCTAGCAACTGATCTTTCTTAATGACATATTCAAAGTAAGCGAACTGATATCTTGCCATCCTTACTTCTAAGAAGGAACATTCTGGTGGTGATTAGGGCTATTTATACAGTTTTTTTTTTTTTTTTTAACTTTAGGAGTGTTAGAAAGGCAGTCCATGGACTCCACATAAACATGTAAACATACATGAAACATAATTTCAAGACCTCACTGATAGGCAGTGGGGGGGATGGATAATGTCAGTGTGCCTCTAGAAAAGCTAGATCACAGGGTTCCTGAGGAGTGCTGATGGCATAGTAGTGAAAGCATTTGGCTGCTAACCAAAAAAGTCAATGATTTGAACCCACCAACTGCTCTGCATGAGAAAAATGAGGTAGTCTGCTACCATAAAGATTTAAAACCTTGGAAATCCTACTGGGCAGTTCTACTCTGCTCTATAGGGTTGCTATGAATCAAAATTGACTTGATGGTAGTGGGTTTGGTTTTGGTTTTTGGTACACTTCCTTTAAGAAGGAACAATGGTTGACCAAAACCAAACCAAACTCATTGCCACTGAGTCGATTCCAACTCACAGAGACCCCTTTTAGGTTTCCAAGGCAGTAAATCTTTACAGAAGTAGATTGTCCAGTCTTCCTTCTGTGGAGTGGCTGGTGGGTGTGAACTGCCAAACTTCTGTTTAGCAGTCAAATGCCTTAGGCATTATGCCACCAGAGCTCCTTCAGTGGTTGACAGGAGGAGATAAATTCTCTGTGAGAATGAGAACATCGAGGCAAAAGATTACATTCTGGCATGGAGAGTTGGGGGGTAAGGGAGGCAAGAACAAATAAGTAATAGGAGGTAAGAGCTATGTGAAAACCTTAAGTAGTGTCTACAGGAACATAAGAGTAGAGGATGAAGGTAGAAGGGAAGAAGAAGAGAGTTGTCTTTAAAATGAAGGACTCCTACACTGAGAAGTCTATGGAATTCACTCTGTCCTTTACTTCTAAATAAGGAGCTCTGGTGGTGTAGTGCCTAAGGCATTTGACTGCTAATTCGAAGGCTGGTGGTTCAAACCCACCAGCCACTCCACAGAAGAAAGACTGGGCAATCTACTTCTGTAAAGATTTACTGCCTTGGAAACCCAAAGGGGGTTGCTATGAGTCATAACTTGATTCCAGTGAGTTTTTTTAATTTTACTTCTAAGTGGGTGGTGTGGTAGTTAAGGCTATGTGTCAACTTGGCTGGGCCTGGTTGAGTGGCTGGGTAGCTGGATGTAGTTATTCCCCATAGTGAGATTGGTAATCAGCTCCATGGTGAAATCTACTGTGAACAGCTGCCTTAGGGATGTGGTCTGCTCCCAGTATATAAGGAGAAGCTTTAGGAATGGTATGTAACTTTTGGCATGCTTGAATCTTGCATGTAGCCAAGCCATTGTTCAGCAGCCTACCATATTGTCTGCTGATCTTAGGACTCTTAAAGGACTTGAATCCATGGCCTGCCATGAGGTTTGGTAACATCAGGACTGTGCCTTTTTACTTGTTGACCTTGGGTTTGTCAGCCTCAGCAGCCCGGCAGCTGCTTGAGTTAAGAAAAGTCTCCAACTTCAGTGGGCCAGGAGCAAGAGGCAGAGCTAAAGCCCAAGGTTGAGGAGCATTCACCCAGCCCCTAGAGCCTGGCACTTTGATCTTGGACTTCTAGCTTCCAAAACTGTAAGAGAATAAATCCTTGTTTTTTAAAAACCACCCATTTGTGGTATTTTCTTTTAGAATGACACTGACACTAGAGGTTATCAAAATAAGTGAGTAAGATTCAGATTTGCACTTTGTACAATTAACCTGTAAATGAAGGTCATTCCATCAGGGATCCCTGCATCAAATGGTTTTCATAAAACGTATGAATAGGATGAAGGTACAACAAGAGAAGTAACATTCATTAAGCACCTACTATGTACCAGGCACTGTGCTAGGTTTGTGTGTGAGAGAGAGTTCTCATTTAATCATTACGCAGACTCTCTGAGGTAGTAACTCTGAGGAAAGGGAGGCTCAGAGAGTTTCCCTGACTTGCCCAAGGTCACATAGTCATAGACCTAAATTCAAAGCTGGACCTGTTTTGCTCCATGGCCTGTTCATTAGTCAAACATATACTGAGGGCCAACCTCACACCTAGTATTGGCTCTCCTCCCTGCAGAGCAGGATGCTTCCATGTGGTCCCAGTGCTTACTTTCCCTTTTGTATTATCTGTATCTTAGTTTAGCTAACTGATTTGACACCTGGTCTTGTTCTAGAGTGCAGGCTTGGGAAAATTCCAGTGGTTTTTGGTAAAGCCACTCTTTTGAGATCTTGTTACTACTTTTGACTTTGTCTCTCACCCCACTGGCAGGTGACATGCTGTCTTTGATCCACAGCAGCCATTCATTTCACTACAGCCCCAGGCAGAGTGGTGTGTGCTGACTCAGGGCCAGATTACTCAATAAGTAAAGTATGCACAGGTCTAATTGTGTCTTCCCACCAATCTGCAGTGCATAATTTCATCTGTCCCCCACCACATCAAAGATGTGGTGAAAGCCGTGTGAAATTGCTCATCACAGATTAACATGTAAACACCATTAAGCCTATGAATACCTTGCTCAATGCAAGCTGGTGCATATCAAGCTTACTGGTTAATCCAACCCTGGCTGACAGGCCCCACAACCTCACCAAATGGTGGCTGTGGAGAATCATTGCTCTCAGCTGTGTTCTGCCCACACTTGACTCAGCTCACAGCAGCTGCTTAGAGATCCGACTCAATGCCCACCTTCCACATCTTTCCTGCCCAAAGTTGGGATGGAGTTTCTTTAGTTTTAAGGAAATGACTTTGAATTTCAAACATGCCAAACTCTTCACCACGCAGAACAAAAGGAAACAAGGTAATTTCCTTGGCCATCTGGACTTCCTGATGCTCTCCTTGCCTGGCAAATCTGGAATAAAGTCTTTTGGGACAGCCTATTAATAATACTGCCAACTATCCATGCCTGACATTGGAATATGGCATTAGGTCACAGTGTGATAAAAATAGATGTGAAATTAGAATTGGGCAGATACTTAACCAGAGGAGGGACTGATCACCAAAGCTCTACATTATCTATGGGTCTTCAGAAGTGCTTGGCCCTCCTTTCTGTTAATAGAATGTTTCAGAGTTAAAGGCACATTATCAGAGCCAGGGTATTAGATATCGAGTTAAGTTTCCAAGTTCCTCTAGTCATTCTTGATTTTGAACTAAAGGGAAGCTGGCATTGAAATGGATTTCTGGTTCTTAATTTTTTTTTTTTTCCCTCCTGCTTAATGGATTAGTAGGATCACTCACAATCTTTGATGAAATCCTCCAAAATGATTGTATCAATGTCCCTGATCTGCCAGTGGGCAGTGATGATGGAGGGGGCAGAGTTGGGAGACCTGAGAATTCTGCACTAATAAGGTTTGGGAGTTGGACTTGCTATTTAACTGCTCTGACCCTGAGCTAACTCTCCTTCCCCATGGCAGTGACAATGCTTCCTTCTCAGGTGGTGTTGCCAGGCCAAGCTCCATTGGACTCTAACTCCTTGAGGACAGGCACTCTCTTGTTCATTGTTGCATCCTTAGGTCCCAACACAATAAGCGCTTGGGAAGGACTGTCCAAGCAGCCCTGGTTAAAGCACATGGCTGTTAACCAAAAGGTCAGCAGTTTGAACCCTCCAACCACTCCATGGGATAAAGATGTGGCAGTTTCCTCTCATAAAGATTACAGCCCTGGAAACCCTATGGGGCAGTTCTACTCTGTTCTATAGGGTCACTATGAGTTAGAATGGACTTGATAGCAATGGATTTGGGTTAACGATTGTCCAGTGGATGCGTCTAGGCTTGTTCTCCTCCATGTCTCTACATCCTTCACACCACCACCAAGGGCCCTTGACAACAGTATCAGGATTTGGATTTATGCTTGGATTATTATAATCTGGAGTCCCTGGGTGGCCCACATTTTTAACACATTTGGCTTTTAACCAAAGGCTGGAGGTTTGAGTCCATTCAGAAGTACCTCAGAGGATAGGCCTGGCAATCTAGTTCCAAAAAAATCAGTCATTGAAAACTGTATGGAGCATAGTTCTTCTCTTATACACACAAAATTGACCATGGCATTACAATCTATTCCATATCTTCATGCCAATAGTCCTGCTCCTACAGAATAATTTACTTTTACATGAAGCCACATTCATGTGGTAAAAAGTCAGAAACCAAAATGAAAAGGGGAAGAAAGCTGAAAGACTTAAAGCACGAGAGGAGAAACAGAGGAAGAGCATAAGAGCAAGATTGAGACCCACCCCTGATGATCTTGGGACTTACAGTGGACTTAAGTTAATGGCCTGCTGTGTGGATTGATAACATCGGAACTGTGCCTTTTTACTTGTCAACCTTGGGGTTTCTCAGCCTCAGCAGCCAACAGCTGTCTGAGTGAAGAAATGCCTCTAGCTCCAGTGGACCGGGAGCAAGAGGCAGAGCTGGACCCCAAGGTTGAGGGGCTTTCACCCAGCTCCTAGAGCCTTTGAACTTGGACTTAAACTTTGAACTTGGACTTAAACTTTGAACTTGGACTTAAAGCCTCCAAATTGTAAAAATAAACTCCTGTTTGTTAAGACCATCCCATTTGTGGTATATTTTTCCTCAGAGCAGCACTAGGTAACCAGAACAGGCAGCCATTTTTCACAGCCCACCAAATATCTCTTGCTGTCTTTCTGAATGAAAACATAGTAGAACAATGCACTGGAATTTACAGAGCCTTTGAAAAGCAACTGCTCTCAGCCTGCCTCTGAGTAAACCAGCATTGCCTGCAGAGAAGAGAAAGTCTTTTCGGGTCCACATGGGCCCCATGACAGCTGGTAGAAAACAGCAGATTCTACCCGTCTGTGACCTCGGGTTTTGTCCCTTGTGTCCATGTACATTCTTAGGAACATGTATGTTTAAAAAGGCCATACATGTTGCTAAAGGGAAGGTAAAAATCAGAAAAATATGATTTTATATCAATTCAAAATAGTTATGATGGTGTTGATTCTAACTTATGGTGATTCCTTGAGTATCAGAATAGAACAGTGTTCTTTAAGGTTTTTAACTGGAAGTAGATCACCAGGCCTTTCTTTCAAGAAACTTCTGGGTAAATTCCAACTCCCAATCTTCCAGTTAGCAACCATGCATGGTAACACTTTACAGCATCCAGGGATGCCACAGAATATACACTTTAGGGCATGGTTTAGAAAAGATGTATGTATAGGTCTCAATTTGAGTGAATTAGAAATTTCCAATAGGATGCTATTACTTAAGTCAATGATGCCTTGGCTTATAATCTTATACTTGAGGGTTATGTGCACTTTTATTTATTCTTGGTACCCACCCCCACCGCCCCAGTTAATGGCACCATCTTCAAGTCTCTTGAACTAGAGCTCTGGAACAATCCATAACTTTATCCTCTCCTTTGCCCTTCATGTCCAGTTGTCTAGTTGTTCCCCAAACCCTGTCATCTCTTCACATTTCAGGTCACACCTTTTGCCTTTGTTGCTACTTTCCTTAGTGACTAAATTCTCCTCTCTTGTCTCCTAATCTTTCCTTGGTTCAGCTCAACCTCCATGATTCTGCCAGATTTGCTTATTTAAAAAAAAAAAAAAAAGTCACATCACTCCCATTTCAAAATCTCTACTGAGTCTCCACTTTACATAGAAGAAATTGAGGCATAAAGTTATTTAAGTGGCAGGCATGAGGAATGCAGGGTGTGGAGTGGGCCTCAGGGGTTGGGCTGGGCTGTTGCTTTGAGCTTTGATGATGAGTCACTTCATTCATTCATTTGTACAGCACAAAATTATTAGGCACCAATTATGTACAGGCATCAGTGGGGGTAGTGGTGGTCAGTAGTAGAATTCCCACCTTCCATGCAAGAGAATCAGGTTTGATTCAGGGCCAGTTCACCTCTTGTGCCACCTGTCAGTGGAGGCTTACATGTTGCTATGATGCTAACATATTTCAGTGGAACTTCCAGACTAAGATGTACTAGGAAAAAAGGCCTGGTGATCTACTTCTGAAAATCAGCCCATTTAAACCCTGTATATCCCAATGGTTTGATCTGAGGTCAATGATACCAATGATGCAGAACTGGGTAGTGTTTCATTTTGTTGTGCATGAGGTCACCATGCATTGGAGCTAACTCGATAACAGCTAACAACATACATGGGCAGTGTTCTGGGCACTGGGATAGAATGGTGAATAGAAAAACACATCCTGGCCCTCCTGAAACTTATTTTGCTGTGAAACAGCTTCTGGGAGAATCAGGCACTTGAGCAGAGATATCCAAGGCCAGGGTCCTCCTGGTAGAGGCTGGCCCACAAGAACAGGAATGAGAAGCTCTGATGATGTTGGCCTTGGTGGTGTCAGGGACAGAGGTAAGTCTTCCAGCTGTGGAAACATAGGAGACTTCTGCTTGTTCAGACTGGTTTTAGGGATTGTCAGAGAGGAACAGTGCACTAAAAAGGATAAGGATTACATACATAAGGATTTATGTATGTTCAGACATCTCTGGAAGTCCTGCCTTCCATTCTGGAACTCCAGTAGCTTTCCACATAGATATGGCCTGGATTCTACCTCAGGGCTCTGAAACTCCTGTTTCAGGTTTTGATCAAAGGTGCTTCTAATGCCAGGCACTAGAGGATCATCCAGACCAGGTCTGATTATAGGCAGTGAGCCTGGCCTTACTAGCCTGTGACCTCATAAAAAGGTGATATTGACATCGATATCCAAACGATGGTTGGCTTTAAGCCCCAAGCCTCAATAGGCACCCTGTTACTTCTGAGGGTCCCCTATAATGCCAATTTGGGGCTTTTCCTCTCAGCTGCCCTTCATCTGCCTCCTTTTCCTCCTCCTCTTTCTTCTCCTCCTTCTCCTTGAATTTCTCCTTCTCTTACTCTCCCTTTTCCTTATTCTTCAGACTGGTTGCCATCTATATAATCTATATCTGTATTTATATATCTACCTATATGTTTTTGTTGTTTGGTGTTGTTGAGTCAGTTCTGACTCAAAGTGATCCTATATGACAGAATGAAACACTGTCTGGTCCTGATCCATCCTCACAATTGTTGCTATATTTCAGCCCATTGTGCAGTCACTGTGTCAATCCATCTCATTGGGGGTTTTCTTTTCTCTGACCCTCTAGTTTACCAAGCATGGTGTCCTTCTCCAGAGACTGGTCCCTCCTAATGACATGTCCAAACTACATGAGATGAATTCTCATCATTCTCACTTCTAGGAAGCATTCTGGATTTATATATACAGTTGACCCTTGGACAACACAGGTTCGATCTGTGTGGGTCCATGTATATATGAGTTTTTTTCAATAAATACATTGGAAAATTTTTTGGAGATTTGTGACAATTTGAAAAAACTTGCAGATGAACTGCATAGTTCAGAAACACTGGAAAAAAATAAGGAAAAAGGTATGTCATGAATGCATAAAATATATATAGATACTAGTTTATTTCATCACTTACTACCATAAAATGCCACTCCTCAGAAGGAAGATTGGGCTATCTACTTCCATAGTGATACTGCCTTGGAAACCCAAGGAGGGGTCGCTATGAGTCAGGTCCGACTTGGTGGCAAATAACAACAACAACAACAATCTATTATAAAAAGTTAAAATTTATCAAAACTTATGCACACACTTACAAACTATGCATGACACCATTCACAGTTGAGAGAAATGTAAGCAAATGTAAAGATGCAGTATCAAATCATAACTGAATAAAATTAATTGTAGTATGTACTGTATTATGATAATTTCACAGCCACCTCCTGTTGCAATTCTGGTGAGCTCAATCAAGTGTTGTAAGTTTCCACTTTAAAAAACCATGTGGTGCTAATCATCTCTGCATGATCAGTTTGTCTCCCATAAATTGCATATCACAGTAAAAAAGTGAGCTCTTGCAGTTCTTGTGTATTTTTCCACATGTTTACTGCAAAACCATAAATCTTGAATAATATCATGAGACCCATACAAAGTGCCACTATTGATGCTGGAAGTGCTCCCAAGAAGCAGAGAAATGTCATGACATTACAAGAAAAAGTTGAATTGCTTGAAATGTACCATAGATTGAGGTCTGCAGTTGCAGTTGACTATCATTTCAAGATAAATTAATCCAGCATGAAGACCATTGTCAAAAAAGAAAAGAAAATTCATGGAGCTGTAGCTGCAGCTACTGCTAGCAGGTGTGAAATCTTGCACTTTTTGCAAAATACATTTTTACCTTATATTAAAAATGTAACTTTTATGTGGGTGCAGGTTTGCTATAAGAAAGGCATACCTATAGACTCTAATATGATGTGAGAAAAAGTGAAGTCATTAAAGCAAAAGGAAGGTGAAGGATCTAAAGGTGGAGAATTTAATACCAGCAAAGGATGGTTTGATAATTTTAGAAAGAGGTGTGGTTAACAAATGTCAAGACAACAGGAAAAGCTTCTGCCAACCAAGAAGCCGCAGACAAGTTCCCAGATGACATTAAGAAAATCATTAAGGGGAAAGGATACCTGCCTGCACATGTTTTTAATGCAAATGAAAATGCCCTATTTTGGGAGGAAAAAAAAGGCCACAAAGGACATTTATTGGTAAGGAAGAGAAATGAGTACCAACACTTAAGGCAAGAAGTGATAGGCTAACTCTACTGTTTTGTACAAATGCAGCTGGTTTTAAAATCAGGACTGTCCTTATCTATAAATCTGCTGATCCCTGAGCCTTGAAGGGAAAAGTTAACACCAGCTGACAGTCTTTTGGTTGTGCAACAAGAAGGCCTGGACAACAAGAACACACTTTTTTCTGGATTGGTTCCATAGATGCTTTGTCTATGAAGTCAGGAAGAACCTTGCCAGTAAGAGACTGCCATTTAAAGATCTTTTGATATTGGACAATGCCCGTGGCCACCCAGAAGCCTGTGAGTTCAACATTGAAGGTGTTGATGTAGTCTACTTGTCCCCAAACACAACGTCTGTAATCCAGTCTCTAGATTAGGGGGTCATAAGGATGTTTAAGCCTCCTTACACATGATACTCTATGAAAAGGATGGTGAATGCTACAGAAAAGAACCCCAAAAGAGAAAACATTGTGAAAGTCTGGAAGGATTACACGATTGAAGAGGCCATTATTATAGAAAAATCCATGAAAGCTACCAAGCCTGAAACAATAAATTCCTTCTGGAGAAAACTATGTCTAGATGTTGTGCGTGACTTCACAGAATTTACAATAGAGCCAATAAAAGAAATCATGAAAGAGATTGTGGATATGGCAAAAAAAAAAAAAAAAAAAAACCTCACTGCCATCAAGTCAAGATATGGATCTTGGAGAAATTCAAAAGTTAATAGACACCACAGTAGAGGGATTAACAGAAGATGACTTCACGGAGATGAGTGTTTTTGAACCAGTGCCATGATGAGGAAGATGACATAGAAGAAGCAATGACAGAAAACAAGCTGACATTAGACAATCTGGCAGAAAGAAAGGTTCTGAGTATTCAAGACAGCTTTTGACTCCTTTTCTGACATGGACCTTTCTATGATATGGGGCACTGAGACTAAAGCAAATGGTAGAAGAAAGATTTTTAGAGAAATGAAAAAGCAAAAAAGTCCAACAGAAATTAGGATGTATTTTCATAAAGTTATACCATGTGTACTTGTCTCCTTTTGCACCTCTTCCACCTCTTCTGCCTCTTCCACCCTTGAGACAGCACATCAATCCCTCTTCTTCAACCTCCTCCTCAGCCTACTGAACATGAAGACCATGAGAGTGAAGACCTTTAAGATGACCCACTTCCACTTAATGAATAGTAAACAATCATTACACCTTATAGTTAATAAACTTGTATGTTGTATATGTGTGTGAGTGTATATATATGTATATATGTATATGTATGTATGTTGTTTTGGGTCTCTAGTGCCACTCTAACAGAAAATACCACAAATAGGTGGTTTGATCAAACAGGAGGTAATTCTCTGACAGTTTAGGGGGCTAGCAGTCTGAGTTCAAAATGCTAAGCTCTAGGGGCTGGGTGAAAGCCCCTCAACCTTGGGCTTCAGTTCTGCTTCTTACTCCTGGCCCATTGAAGCTGGAGGCTTTTTTTAACTCAGGCAGCTGCTGACTTCTGAGGCTGGCAAACCTAACATCAACAAGTAATAAGGCACAATCCCAAGATTATCAAACACCACAGTAGGTCACTAGTTCAAGTCAGAAAAAGTCCCAAGATCGGCAGGGCATGGCAGGCTGCTGAATGAAGACTTGGTGACATGCAAGGTCCAAGTGTCCCAAAAAGCTGCAGAGAGACATTTCCCAAAGCTTCTCCTTATATGTTGGAAGCAGAATACATCCCTAAAGCAGCTATTCAGCTACTCACTTCAGATTCCTCCATGGAGTAGATTACCAGACTCATCATGGAAAAAAACTACATCCAGCTACCCAGCCACTCAAAACCAGACCAAGCCAAGTTTACACACAACTACCACATATGTGTGTGTGTGTAATATATCTATATATTATAATATATATCTATATATATATATATATATTGTTGTTGTTGTTATATGCTGTCGAGTCGGCCCTGACTCATAGCGACCCCTCCTTGGGTTTCCGAGGCAGTATCACTACGGA
>NW_006921599.1:9135172-9199005 GCF_000298275.1 Orycteropus afer afer
TCCTCACCATTTAGAAGTTCTGTAACTACACAGTATTTTCCCTCTTTTTGTTTGTAGTTGTTCTCACTTGCCAATTGATGTCTCTGGTTCCCTGTTTACGATCTTGTAAGCTCATTTTACTTTGGATATGTCCATAGCTGTGGTTTCTGGGTTATGTCATCTTGTGTATCAATGGTCAGTTGTTATTTGCTCTTTTTGGTTTTCTGTTCAAAGGACTCCCTTTAGCATCTCTTGTAAGGTTGGTTTGTTGTTGTTGTTGTTATGTGCTGTCAAGTCAGACCCGACTCATGGCGACCCCTCCTTGGGTTTCCAAGGCAGTATCACTACGGAAGTAGATTGCCCCATCTTTCTTCTGAGAAGTGGCTGGTGGGTTTGAGCCTCCAGCCTTCTGGTTAGCAGTCAAGTGCCTTAGGCACTACGCTACCAGAGCTCCCAAGGTTGGTCTAGTTTTAACAAATTCCCTTCGTTTCTGCTTATCTGGAAATGTCCTAATTTCACCATCATATTTTAGGGACATTTTTGCCAGGTATATAATTCTTGGTTGAAAATATTTCTCTTTCAGGGTTTTATATATACCATTTCATTGCCTTCTCGCTTGCATGGTTTCTGCTGAGAAAGCAGAGCTTATTCTTACTGGCTGACTTTTGTAAGTAACTTTTTGCTTTTCCTGTGCTGCTTTCAGGATCTGTCTTTGTCTTTGGTTTTGGTGAGTTTGATGATGATATGTCTTGGTGATTTTCTTTTGGGAGTCTATCCTGTTTGTGGTTCGTTGGATTTCCTGAATGGATATATTCTCATCTTTCATCATATCAGGGAAGTTCTCCTCCAATTTTCTCAGTGGTTTTATTTTTCTCTTCCTGTTCTGGAATTCCAATGATATGTAGGTTATTCCTTTTGATAGTATCCCACATGAACCTTAGGCTTTCTTAATTAATTAATTAATTAATTTTTTTCTGATTGATGCACTTCCAAAGAAGTAGTCAGGTATTTGTCTTCAATTTCATTAATTCTGTCTTCCATTGCATCAATTCTGCTTCTTTGCCCATCTAATGTGTTATCTGTTTCTGACAATTTAGTGTTAATCTGCTGGATTTCTATCTGTAGATTTAGAATCATTTCTAATTTTTCATTTATTTTGTCATTTTATTCTTGTATTGTCTTCCAAAATTCTTTTTGGTTTTTTTCTGTGTTTTCTTCAGTCTGTCTCTCAATCCTTTTAAGATACCTAAATATAATTCTTTGGAATTCCGTATCAGAGAGTTCCAATGCAGCTTCCTGCTCAGGGATGTGTTCTGGATCTGTATTCTGTTCCCTTGTTTCTAGCACTTTGTCTTGCTTCTTTGTGTGGATTGTGATGGTCTGTTGTCTCCGAGACATTGTGGCATTGTTGTATTTAGATCTCTGTTAACTGTTTGTGAAGAGCAGCCAAGGGTGATTCAGGCTCTTCTTCATGGTTTTTTATCATTGGCCCTTTGATGGAGAAGGAGATGATAGCTCTTGCTCAGTAAGTGAAGTTGCAGGAGGTGTGGGTGTAGCTGTGTCTTATGGGGAATGCTGCTGTCTCCCACTCAATTAGACAAAAATTACAATTGAATAACCATCAAAAAACTAAAAGCACATGGACAAAAAATACATCATGTAATCACACAGGAACAGTAACCAAAAAAAGAAAAGAGGGAAAAAGAAGAAGAAAAAAATCAAGAAAACCTGCAATATGTAGGGATAGTGCAATAAGAGAATAAAAAGTAAAGAAGGAGAATAATGAATAAAAATATGGGAAAAATGCAAAAATAAAAACAAGGAATGGGGTTAACCATGAGAGAAAAAACAAAACAAAGCAAAATAAAATTTGCAACCAGGAATAGGGAAAAGAAAAAGAGCTGAAAACTAGGACCTGGGAGGGGAAGAATAAAGAATAATAGTAAAAAGGATGAAAGTATTAATAATAGTAGTAGTTTTAAAACAGACAAAAGCAAGCAAACTAAAACCAGAAAAAAGAAAGAAAAAAAGAAAAAGAAAAAAGGAAAAAAAATTGGGGTAGGGTAGGGCAGGGCACCCAGGCTTTGCCTGAGCACACAGACTGGGATGGAGTTCCTGTGGGCCCAGAGAATGGGTGGAAGTGGGGGATGGTCGCACCTCTGTTCACCAAGGGGTGTGGGGTATAAGAGTAACAAGGGGAATATTGCACCTTTTTAGTCGTCCAGGTCTAGAGTGTCCTTGGGGTTACTGGCAAGCAGAACCTATTCTTAAACCCCTGGAATCTGGGACAGCCCTGTTTCTTTAAATATCCAAAATGGTCAAGCTGCTTGTAAAACTCAAAATGGCGGTGTCCTCCAGACAGGCAAAAGTCCACAGCTCAGCCCACCTTTCTCTTCGCTGGTGCTTCGTCTTTTATTCCATAGCCACCAGGGCAGTCCTCCATGCAGTCCCTGGATAGCAGGGTTGATTTTTAGGTTAATTCTTAGGTCCTACCACTACTTGGCACTCTCCAAGCTGTCTGTGCCATGCCGTCAGGCTTGCTCAGGATTGCTGCCAAACTGCAGCTATGTATGTCTCCTTTTTTGGTATTTTCATGCAAATTCTTCTGCTAGTTGGGGTTTAGTCCACTTCTATATCTTTCCCTTCAAGGCTAAGGAGTCCAGGATTATCTTCTGTGTCTATGTTAATTAGTTCCCCTTTTCTTTGTTGAAGAGCATCTGTGCAGTCTTTCTCCCTATCCCACCATCTTACTGGAAGTCCTCTAGCCCAGTTCTTGGTGTACAACAGTGACCTGCATCTAAAGATACCAGTAAGCATGTGGGTTTGGGAGTGTGAGAGACAAGAATGTTCCACTTCACATTGTCAAATAGGAGTGGCACTGTTATGGATTTAATTGTTTCATTCCAAATATGTGTTGGAATCCTAACCCTTATACTTGTGGATATAATCCTGTTCAGAATTAGGATTTTCTTTGTTATGTTAATTAGGTCATACCTTAGCAGAGTGAGTTCTAAATCTAATCACTTCTGAGTTATAAAAGAGCAGATTTAGACACAACTATTGTCGTTTTTTTGGTTGTTATTAGGTACCATTGAGCTAGCTCTGACTCATAGTGACCCTGTGTACAACAGAATGAAACACTGCCCAATCCTGTGGCACCTTCACAATACTTGCTATGCTTGAGTTCATGGTAGTGGTCACTGGGTCAATCCATCTCACTGAAGGTCTTTCCCTTTTTCACTGACCCTCTACTTTACCAAGCATGATATTCTGCTTCAGGGACTGGTCTTTCCTGATAGCATGACCAAAGTAGATGAGACAAAGTGTGGCCATTCTCACTTCCAGGGAACATTCCTGCTGCACTTTGTCCAGCATGGATTTGTTTGTTCTTCTGACAGTCCACGGTATTTTGGGTATTCTTCACTAACACAATTCAAAGGCATCAAATCTTCAATCTTCCTTATTCATTATAGATTGTTCATTTAGACACAGAGACACACACAAATGAAGGAAGACAGATGCCATGTAAGCATCATCAACAAACCAAGGAGCCAAAGAGCCAAGGAACACCCTGGGCTACTGACAAGGAAGACAACATGACAGAGACCCTGATTTGAACTTTGAAACAATAGAACTGTGAGAACATAAATTTCTGTCCTTCAAAGCCACCTACTTGTGGTATTTGTGTTACAGCAACACCAGGTAATTAAGACAGGCTACTTTATGTGAAGTGTGGGAGATGAAAGGCAGGGAACAGCACTGAGAATCTCCTTGCTCCAGGCTCCAGCTGATGGGATAAGGCAGGGATCACTCAATTTACCAAAAAAAAGAACAAACCCCTTGCAGTCAAGTCGATTCTGACTCATAGGGACCCTGTAGCACAGAGTCAGTGTTGGATTATGCAATAAGCAAGGTAAATACACACTTATTTATGCTTATAGTAATCTACTATGAACAATTTCACATTTTTTCACTACGTCAAAGATTCTGCTTCTATATATGGCCGGCATCTGTCTCTCTTCCACAACACCTTCCTACAGAATGAAAGACAGCCTTTTCTCAAATTTGCAATCCCTGACAGGGACCCAGTAAGCAAGGTAAATACGGGCTTACTTGTGGTTATATCTAATCGGTAATGAACAGTTTCACATGAGTTTCACATCAAAGACATGAAAAACATACAAAACTCTTCACTGCAGATTAATAAGTAAGCACAAATAAGCCTGTGCTTACCTTGCTTATTGGGTAATCTGTCCCTGGGCAGAGTAGAACTGATCCATAGAGTTTCCAAGGCTGTTATCTTTACAGATGGGGCCCTGGTGACACCGTGGTTAAGTGCTTGGCTACTAACTGAAAGGTTGGTAGTTTGAACTCATCAGCTGCTCCATGGGAGAAAGATGTGGCAGTCTTCTTCCATAAAGATTTATAGCCTGGGAAAGCCAATGGGACAGTTCTACTCTGTCCTATCAAAAACAAACAAACAAACAAACAAACTCACTGCCATTGAGTTGGATCCAACTCGTAGAGACCTCTGCTTGGTTTTCCAAGGTGGTATGTCTACGGAAGTAGATTGCCCAATCTTCCTTCCAATAGTGTCACTAGAGTTGCAATCGACTTGATGACAACAGGTTTGTTTTTTGGTTAATCTTTATGGAAGCAGATTACACACACTTCTCCCCTGGATAAGCTGGTGGGTTCAAACCACCAGCCTTTCAATTAGCAGGTGAACTCTTAACCACTGGGCCACCAGGGCTCCTTTTACTCACATTGGTCTCTCCTTATTACATGTGAGGTTTCCAGAGACTAATTCTCCACACTGTCCCTGTTCCTTCTGGAAGCTTTGCCATCTTTTAGCAAATAGGACCTGCTGCCACAAGAGCTCCTGAATTGCAAACAGATTAGGTCCTCAACACCATCTTCTCTTCATTGTGACACCATTTCATTTCTGTTGAGTTTTTGGTCACACCAAAACCTAAATGCATCATAAGGAATTGCATAAATTCCTGAAGGATAAGAATCAGCATCACCATAAAGCTAATTACCTCCACTCTTCACTGTTTCTGACTTCAGTTATTCCCTTCATAGCACTCTATACTTCTGTACTGGATCGAGAGGTATAGAAAGGAAGCACATAATAAGCACAGTTTAAAAGACCAATGACAGGATGGCCAAAGGCAGAGAAGTCCCTGTTTGCTTTCATGGCAGAGAAGGTCCACTTTTTTGCACAGCCAAGAGAGTACTCTTGGCACAGTTGAGAAGGGCCTGCTAGCATGGCTGAGGGTCATGCTAGCACAACATAGAGCAGCTGAGAGAGTTGTCCTGTATGGAAGCTGTCCTACACTAAAAAAGGGAGTGATATGCTCTCCACCCTAGAGGAGCCTACCAGACCTTGTTTCCTGATCCTGACCTGAGTTGTAGCCTGTTACTTCTCTAATAAACCACATAACTGTGAATGTGGTGTGTGAGTTCTGTGTGGCCATTGCAATGAATTATTGACCCAGTAGAGAACTATAGAGTGCTACGGAGGGAGTGGCTGACGTTAGAAATGGTGAAGAGTGGAGGTATAGCTGACCTCCACCCACAGAAACCAGCTTTCTGCTGCTCCTGATTCTTATCCTTCAGTAGTTTATGTAATTCCTTATGATACATTATACCAGGTCTTTCTTCTGAGGAGTCTCCGCTTGGGTTTGAATCACTAGTCTTTCAGCAGTAGTTGAGCACTTGACAATTGGCACCAACAAGTGACTCCTACTCCAGTGCAACCTCATATTAACCTGACTGATAACATTTTCAAAAAGACCCTATTTCCAAACAAGGTCATGTTCATAGGTACTGAAGGTTAGGACATCAGGACTTTGGGGAGGGACACAATTCAATCCATGATACCCAGTTTCCACAACTATAGCAAGAGGGGATATAATTAGATCATTTCTAAGATCCCTACTAAGTAAAGAGAGGTTCTTTTATACACACCAGTTCCTGTGGAAAGTAAGTTGAAAGAAAATGAAAGGAGAGACAGTGTGTATTGAATTTCTCATTAGCCTCACTGCCTGGTTCTCATTAGCGAGCCTTCTGGGTTATGGGCACAAGGGTTTATTTTCATGGCTGAATAGCACACGTGAAATGTAGGCTATTTCTAATCCATATTATATGAGCTCCACACTCTCCTATCTGATAAAGTAATGGGCAATGCTCAAAGAAAACCCCACCAGAATGACGGGCTAATCCTTGAGGGGGAAAATATTGCTGTTCTGCATAAGATTTTGCTCTCTGCTTAATTAATCCCTAAAACTTTCAGGCCTTAATGAGAATAATTAGACTTGACAGGACTGAGCTTAATGCACAGCTATAGACAACTGTGCTCAGTTTATAAGCTTCCCAGAACTTGCTGAAAGACAAGCTAATGTTATTTAGAGTGGTCCCAGCTAGGGGTTGGACTGAGGAAGGTTGGGACATGAAATGTGTGTGCAGCTCCCTGAGGACAGACTCTCTGAGAAACAGGGTACTGTAGGCTCCCTTTGTGGCTTTCACTCCACAACAAACTGTGGCTAGCAACTCCCTTATTACCACCCCAGCCAGACTATATTTATCATCACCTTGAACGTAATGCTAGCTAGCGCTAAACCTCCAGGCCTCTCCTGTTCCAATAATGAATCAGGGAGCCAGAGCGCTGCTGAGCACTTACTGCGCTCTCGTCTGCATCGGCCAGCTTCTGGAAACACCTCATTTTCCAGAAAAGCATTCATTTGTCAACAGAGGGATAATGTTAAAACCTTCACGACAAATCAGACAGAAGGCAGAGGAGAGAGAAGCAGACAGGGTGCGGTGGCAGGGGGTGACAGAGGAGGGGGGAGATGGCTGCTTTTACCTCTGTGCAGCTGCTTTGATTTGTTAGCTTCGTGCCAGGCCCTGTCTTCTCCAAGAAAAGGTTTAAATCTCATTTTGAAAACGTTTGGGTTCACCCGCCCCAGATGGAAAGTCTTGGAGCATTCCTCTGGTGCTGCAGGGATGAAGGAATTTTGTGAGTGCATCCACTGGGGGCAGATGGCACTGCTCAATGAGCTTTCAATAAACTAGGCAGGTTCTGGGTCTTTCTGTGGTGTGGAAGCTGGGAAAGCAGACCTGGAGAAAGGAACGTGGTCACGTCCTACCTGGTGAGGGGTAGTCTGGTTCCTAGGAAGTTGCGATGGATTTCTGTAAGTTCAACTTCTGACAGTTATTAGAGGAAGTGGAGTCCCTGGGTGGTGCAAGCATTTAACACACTCAGCTGCTGACCTAAATGTTGCAGGCTCGTGTCCACACAGATGCATCTCAGAAGAGAGGCCTCGTGATCTGCTTCTGAAAAATTAGCCATTGAAAACCCTACAGAGTACATTCCACTCTGACACACAGATGGGGTCACCATCAGTCAGAGTTGACTCAAAAGCAACTGTGTTTTGTTTTGTTTGCAGGAGGCATGAAGGTGGTGAGTGAAGTTGGTAAACCATCCCCATAGTTTACAACAAGTTATAATGTCTACTTGCTGAGAGAACGTTCTCAAATTTTTCCTTCATGAGAGAAGAGAAATTCCAGATAAGAGAAAGGACTGTGTAGGTCTCATCAGTTTTAAAATAATTTAAGACTTCAGTATTCTTGCACATCTAAGGAGATGAAAACACAGGGGTGGAACATTTTATTTGAAAACAACATGTTACTCTTTTAAAATTAAAATTAGAAATTAACACACACACACTCTCACACACACACACTCACACACACACTCATACTCCACACAGTGTGAGGACAGGAACTTCGACCCTGTAAATGGCAGAAGGCTGGAGAGCTTTGTTTTTAATTTTCAATCAAGGATCTGAAACAGACTTCAAAGGGCATTTAAGCTGACAGTTTTATTTTCTCCTTGAGGAAGAGGAAAGATGAATAAGCGTAAAGCCAGATCATTCTCAAAATAATTGCAGCCCTGACATATCTAAATGAGTTTGTAAAAGAAAATACAGTGGCAATTGATCTTATTAATTAGAGATGTACCAGGATCGTAATACCCACTTATCCACAGACTGCCTGCAGCTACAAAAATAAAATAAAATAAAATAAAATTAACCACTTTCTCATGGGGAATACAATTTCTTTCACTCCCTGCCACAGAAAGTCACTTGGGGGGAGTGAGGAAAACCTTGTTATATCTCCTTTTCCCTTTGCAGTGGGCAACAGACCTGAGAGAACAGTTTGGATCTGTTCCTTTTCTGTCCATAGAGTCCGGGGTTTACAATGGATTACACACTGCCTTGCTTGGTGCAGCAGCTTGTCACAATTGATTGAACATGTAATCTGACAAACAAACAAACAAACAAAATGTGCTAGGAGAAAACAGGAGAGTTGTTTTTTTAAGCCTGTGTGTGTCATTTACCTGTGAAGGATGGCAGCGAGGCTGTGGCAGACGGGCCCAACTCTATCAATTGCTCATTCTGCCTCTGCTTTCCCAGTAATCCTATTTCTGCTAACAATTGCTTAACATATGGAATAGATGTGAAATAAACAGCCCAGTGATAAAATTCTCAGTGACAGTTGGGAAGCAGCTACCTTTAAATGTGGTCCAGACCCGAGCAATTGGAGACAAATCTTCAGGTTTGCTGGGTTTGAAGCTCCTATAAACTTCCACAAAAAAACCCTGGTGGCATAATAATTAAGTGCGTGGCTGCTAAACAAAAAGCTGATGGTTCAAGCCCATCCAGTGGCTCTGCAGGAGAAAGACCTGGAGATCTGTTCCTGTAAAGGTTACATACAGCCTAGAAAACACTATGCGGCAGTTCTACTCTGTTACACAGAGTGGCTATGAGTTGAAAATTGATAGCATGTAACATTAAATTTCACTATATTATTGTAGAAAAGGGAAAGAGTGAGGGGAGGGGAGGAAATGGGAATGAGAAAGGAGGAGCAAGAGAGAAAAAGGAAGGAGAAGAATGAGAGAAGGAAAAGGTGGAATAATTATGAAATGTTTCATACTGGAAGAATAGGGACAGTGTAGATCAGTGGTAGAATTCTCACCTTCTATGCAAAAGACCCAAGTTCAATTCCAGCCAATGTGCCTCATGCACAGCCCCAATCCGTCTTTCAATGGAGGCTTGCATATTGCTATGACACTGAACATGTTTCAGCAGAACTTCCAGACTAAGATGAGTAAGGAAGAAAAGACTGGTGCTCTACTTCTGAAAACCAGCCAATGAAAACCCTGTGGATCACAAGGGTTGATCTGCAACTGATCATGAGGATGGCCCAGGAGTCAGTAGCATTTCATTCTGTTGTGCATGGGGTCACCAAAGCAAGGCAGATAACAATAATAAGAAGGATCACCTGGTGCTGCTCCAGTGATTTGAGAGAGAGAGAGAGAGAGAGAGAGAGAGAGAGAGAGTGTGTGTGTGTGTGTGTGTGTGTCTTTGGAGCAGATGTAGGCAGGGAAATCAATCTTGGAAGCCAGATACCTCTGTCCTTATGATTGTGCGTCTGAGTAGGACCTAAAATTCAGCTTTGTTTGACTAACCAAGCTGGGAACCCTGGCAGGGACCTGTGCCCACTCAGCAAGGGGTAGCTTTTTCTAATTTGCACTAAGGTACAGTGTGGGCTAGAGGTGGTCCTGCAGGGAGCAGAATGGTGGAATTTGAAAACAAAGCAGGGCAACAGTTCTGATATCAAAGTTGATCATGTCCCTTTCCATGTTCTGACCTGTCTAGGATAGATAATTCACGCACAGCTGGTTCCATTTGCACACTGGCATTACCCACACAAAGCAAAAAGAAAAAAAGTCACAAATCTTTCAAAAGCAAAATTCATTCTCTTCTATCACAATAATTGTAATTTGACTTTGAGTAATAGGATAAAGTTATTATGAAATTTGGAGTAACTTGGACAGAAGATCTGGCGGCTTCTGTTAGATGTTGGATGCCACAGCCTGTCTCAGTTTTTTCTTCCTCCCTGGAAGCAGATCTTCACTGAGAGGTGAAGAACAAATGTGGCCCCATGTCACCTGGTGCAGGTACTCTCCAGTGTGACCTCCAAATAAACTAGGCTGGATGGAGATGCCGTAGATGCTGTGTGGATGCCAAAGAAAAGCCATGGAAAAATCCAGGCCCCGAGAGCAAGGCTCAAACTCAGGCCCCAGCGAGGGGAAGAAGAGGAATGCTCCCAACAGATCAAAGACCGGAGTCTCTTAAAATGGAAATGAACATTTAAAAAAGGCCTTTCTCAAGGGAGAAATGTGCAGTAAATCAGAGCTTTTGAAAGACAACTGGGGCCTGTGCCGGTTTTTTTGATAACTTGCCATTTAATAAATGTTCTATTTTTGACCCTTTAGGGAAATATACAACTCCATCTGAAATTTATGAGCCAAAATAATTTAATTTTTTTTTTTTCTTGTTCCATCTCATTTTTTGTAAGTTTTGTGATGGAGACAAACGATCTGGAAGAGGCTATGTCATTTAACAAGAGAGAAGTGGTTTTCTCTGCACACCACTTCTGTCCTGGTGAGCTTTTGACAAGTTAAGATCAGTGTCTGAGGCTTTGAGATCCATGAGGAGAAGGCAGTGCATGGTGTTTTCAGAAATTATTCTTGAGTTTCTCATAGGTCCATGATGATTGTACTATAAAGCACAACATGCAGTCTAGTTGCCTTTGAGTCGATTTCAACTCATAGCCACCCTGTATGTGTCAGAGTAGAATTATGGTCTGTAGGGTATTCAATGGCTGTTTTTTTGGAAGTAGATTGCCAGACCATCCTTCAGAGGCACCACTGGTGGACTCAAATCTGTAACGTTTCGATTAGCAGCCAAGCATGTTAATGATTGGTTACCACCCAAGGATCATGCATGATATATTAAAAAAAAAAAAAAAAAAAAACTAACTGCCATCCAGTTGATTCCAACTCATAGTGACCCCATTTGGGTTTCCAAGGAGGTAAATCTTTATGGAAATAAATTGCCCAGTCTTCCTTCTGTGGAGTGGCTGGTAGGTTTGAACCACCAGCCTTCTGGTTAGCAGTCAAATGCCTTTCAGAGCTCCATGCACTCTATACTTGTTATGTATTATCTCTTCTAAGATATGCTTGTGAGTGAGTGTGTGTGTGTGATTGTATGCACGTGCATGTGAAATCTGAACCCAGAAACTGTATCTCATGCATCCCCAGCATCGGTGAAAATAAAGTACTCCATGTATCTCCATATATGTTTGAACTATGTTATCAGTTATTTTCCATGTCTTTTCTAGCCCCTGTGGTCCTGGGCATGCAGTCTGCCATTGTATATTCCTGTTATTTTGTTTTGCTCTTTTGTAAAATCTTGCCTGTTCTAAACCATCTTTGGATTGTGCATCATGAAGCTGACATAGCAGCATCCTATCAACCAGAGTCTGGAATTGTTAAAAACTATACTGGCTCCATTTACCTTTGTCCTGGACGGACTGTCTTTCATGAATGCATGCAGCAAATGCTAGGAGCAGACACCTCTTATTACTCATATCACTCCATCATCATCAGTTTCTGTTGAGTCTTGAGAGCAATGATTTCCATAGTATCCAGCCGGGGTTCCCACTAACCTAACTCAGATTCAAGGGCTGAGAGAATTCAACATCTGAAAGATGACTCAGAGACCACATGGAGTTAGCTTTTGCATATTTTCTTTGAATATAGGCCAGCAAAGACCATGGCCTCACATAATTTTTCTGCCGGGTGTGGAATAGTGCCATAGAGAGATGATTCATGAGAAGAAATTGTCAAGTTTCTGCCTGGAACTGAATGGAAAAACTTGGTTGAAATAATCCCAGACATACACACAGAAGACACATAGGACCAAATTTATATCTTTAGCTTTGGGACTCTACATTAATTATTTTTCTCACTTGACTTGAAAAAGGGTAAAATATGGCCACAAAACTCTTGTTGGATTATAAATAAGGGTTTTGATGATACATTAGAGTTTGGGCCATAATAGTAGCTAATGTTTGCTTTGTGTTTCTTGGTGTATAAAGTGCTTTTCATATACGCTTAAGCTTCACATTTGCCCTGGCTGTAGGTACGGTCTACCCTCATTATTCACGGATTCTGTAGTTGTGATTTCGTCTGCTCACTAAAAGTTACTTATTACCCCCAAATCAATACTTGTGGTGCTTTCATGGTCATTTGCAGACATGTGCAGAGTGACAAAATATTTTAGTTGCCTGATACATATGTTTCCAGTTGAGGTAGAACAAATCAATGACCTGCCTTCTTGTTTCAGTTCTCGTGCTGTTAGTGTCCTTTGAGCAGTCTAATTAGTGCCATATTTTTTATAATGTTGCTCTTTTTGCTGGTGATTCCACTGTTTAAAATAGTCCCAAATGTAGTGAACAAGTGTTGTCTAGTGCTCCTAAGTGCAAGAAGGCTGTGCTGGCCTTACAGAGAAATACATGTGTTAGGTAAGCTTTGTTCAGGCATGAGTTATAGTGCTGTTGGCCATGAGTTCAATGTCAATGAATCAACAACATATATTAAATATGATGCCTCTTAGCAGAAACATAAATAAAACAAGGTTATGTATTGATTGACTGAAAAAAAGGTTGTGACCAGAAGTTTGTAGGAGCCTAACCCTGTATTTCTCCTAGGAGCAATGGTTCAGTATTTGCTAATTCACTGTTCATGATGATTTTATATGACATAACTACCATGAATAACAAGAATCAACTGCATTATCCTTTTTGTCATCGTTAATAAATGAGTAAACAATTTCTGTGAGAGGCCATGTGGACACTCTCAGTGTGAGCAATTTAAGCCAAGCCCTCTGTGTCCTGTGACTTTGTTTTCAGATACAAGGTGACTTTATTAGGTGGTTTAAAATAGCTGGGCTCCAGTTAGGGTCACTCCTCTCCATAGGTGCTACCACCTCAATGGAGAGGGTTTATTTCCTCTCCCTTGAATCTGCTGACCATGAGACTTGTGTTGACTAACATAATGAAACAATGTGATATTTGGTCACTTCTGGGGCCAGGCAGCTCCACTTTTTCTCTCTTGGGACACTCCCTTTTTGAAGTCAGCTGCCATGCTTTCCAAAAGCTCAGGCTAGCCATCTGGATGACAAGGGGCTATATGAGAGAGTCCCTGGAGGATGAGCCGCCGTCTAGGTTATTCCAGCCCCTGGCAATCTCCCAGCTAAATGCAGCTGCTGAGTGGCCCCACCTATACCATGGAGCAGAAGACCCTCCAGCTAATGCAAGTCAACTCACAGAATTGTGACAAATCATAAACTGCTTTTGTTTAAAGCTATTATATTGCAGATGACTGAAACAAGGATCCACTGAGATCCTCCTGATATTTTAGTATTTTGGCAACAAATTCTCTCAAAATAATTTCCTAAAATCATTTCAGTTATGCAGAGTTCTGCTACATAGAGAAGAGTACTAAAGCAAAGCTCTGCATAAGAAAATTTAGAGGAAATTGCTCTGTGAATTTACAATATCGGGCTTGAATAGTTTTGATAGTACTTTCTCTGATGTTTCCTTTATCTGTGTTCTTGTCACTGCCTTTTAAATACTTTTCTCTGTGACTCCTGGTTCACTCACTTTGAGAACCCAACATGAGGACTAACTCTAAACTAATGAACTTCCTTCTTAAACATCTATACTTGGACTTATTTACCCAAGTCGGTTTAGTTACTCCTTGTAATCACCATTTTCATTGCTTACACAGGCATCATCCCGGTCACCAGAGGTTTGATTGTCGCCATAATGCCGAACAAGTTTCAGTGGAGCTTCCAGATGAAGAGGGACTAAGAAGAAAGGTCTGAAGATCTACTTCCAAAATCAGCCAGGGAAAACCTTATGCATCACAATGATCCAGTCCACAACCAATCATGGAGATGGTGCAGGACCAAGCAGATTTAATTTCATTGTGCATGGGGTCCTCATAAGTTGAAGTCCAAACTTGATGACAGTTAACAATGATACCAGTAATATTATTTAGAACTCTATAACAAAATGACCCATCAATGAATTGGTATTAAAAAAAACAAGACATTTATACTTATCTTAATAAGTTCAAGAGGTTCAGACATGATTGGCAGGACAGATCTGCCCCATGCAGTCATTCAGGGATCCAGGGTCCTTCCTTTATGCTGCTCTGCTATCTCCTAAGGCACAGTCAATGTTATGTTCCTGTGGTTCCTGGAGCATGGGAAAAGGTCATGGAAGAGCTCATCTGCAATATTTTAAGCCCAGGTCAGGGAATGACCTACAACACTGCTACATACCACTGAGAACTAAGTGGTCACACTTGGAAGTCACCAGCTGGGTAGCTATGTGGCCAGCTGCAATTTTATTGCTACAGAAGTCATACACACATTTGCATGCTATCATTACAGAAGAAGAAAGAACTGGTTTTGTTGGATAATTAAAAATATGTGCCAGAGATGTATTCTAGTCTTTGAAAGCATTTTTTTTTTTTAATTGTGATTTGGGTGTAAGTGTACAGAGCAAATTGGTTTTCCATTCAACAATGCATGCACATTCTGTTCTGTGACATTTACTGCAATCCCCACACTGTAACAGCATCTTTCCACTTCCTCCTTATACTCAACCCTTCCTTTCGTTCTTCCTTCTCTTCCCCTCCCACCTTCCTAGCTCTATGCCTGGACAAATGCTGTCCTCTTGATCTCATATGCATGATTGTTGTAATGAGTACATAACCTCCTGACACTACTGTTCACCTTATAGGTCTATCATTTGGCTGCCAGTTGAATCATGGAGGTTAAGTTCAGTTCCTAGCTTGAAGGATATCTAAGAGCCATAGTCTCAGGGGTTCCACTCCTCAGACCAGTAATCCTACTATTTTTTATAATTTTGAGTTTTGTTCTACATTTTCCCCTCACTCTATCTGGGACCTTTTATCATGTTCCCCTTCAGAATGGTTAGCAGTGGTAGTCAGGCACCATCTGGTTCTTCTGGTCTCAGGATCATGGAGGCTGGGGTTGACGTCCCCCTCAGTCCTTTGGACTAATTGTTTCCTTGTGTTTTTTATTTTCTTCACTCTTCTTTGCTCCAGGTGTGAAGAGAACAATAATTACACCTTAGATGGCTGTTCAAAGCTTATAAGACCCCAGCTTCTACTCAACAAAGTAGAATGTAGAACACTGTCTTTGTGGACATTTGACACTAACCAGAAGATTGGCGGTACAAACTCACCAGGCTCTCTGCAGAAGGAAGATGGGCCATCTACTTCTGTAAAGATTTACTACCTTGGAAACTCAATGGGGGTAACTACGAGTTGGAATCAACTTGATGGCAGACTTATTTCCTCAAGGTGTTTGGTTATGACTAAGACACTTTCCTAACTTCATCCCCTGTATACTCTACTGCATTCATGGATATATTTGCAGCACATATGCATATACAGGTAGAGATAGCCTCTATCAAACCTATGTACATTCGTGGGTGTATTCCATTCAAGGCAATTTTTAAAATGGTATTTCAAAAAAGAAATTGAACAACAGCAACATTATTGTGACAATAATCGGGTTGGCCATCAACAAGGCTAATACTTTAAGGCAATAATCCTTGTTTGCATGTATAAATTCTGAAATGTTTACTTAAAAACTCATTAAATTATCTTCTATTTCTACCTAATATTCTACCCTTTCCATTGTTGTTGATGTCAGTTGCCACTGAGTTGATTCCAACTCAAGGTGATTCCAACTCAAGATGATCCCATGTGTTATAGAGTAGAACTGCCCCATGGAGTTTTTTTTTTTGGCTGAAATCTTAACAGAAGGAGATCACCAGGTTTTTTCTTTCACAGTACTACTCGGTGGTGTGGACTGCCAACCTTGAAGTTAGTTGCCATAAACAAACTGTTTGGCCACCTAGGGACCTCTGTCTTTTTCTAAGAGCCTAGCCCAGAGTAGCAATAAGTCAACAACTTCAGGTTCCAAGGAGATGTGAAATAATCATCAGTCCACATTCTGCCTGACATTTGCTTCAAAATGACTTCAAGTAAGTATGTGGCCATTTACTCATGTCCATGACTTCTAATGGCCCCATTCCACCCTTGTATTTTCACCAGTGTTAACTTGTGAGGGAAAACTTACACCTCATTTACTTATTTTGTGTTATTGTGTTACGAATTGCCACATATCAAATGGACATATTTGATTCAGTAGCATACATTTAAATTTTTAAATGTGAGGAGTGTTCAAGGGATGGCATTTCACTTAGCAGTCAGCCCTAACATCATTTTTTGATATGCTCCCCCATTTCCATGATGTAGCCAAAGCTTTATTTATCATCAGATTTGCATTTTGTGATGTATTCTTGAGCCAGCCAAACTCATCTAAAAGCAAGCTCATTTAATGCAAAGTAGATTTAAATGTGGCTGCTTGAAAATGGACCACCCTGTTTAAATGAGCCTCCGGATGTAATTAGAAGAAACTTGAGTTCCATGGATAGGAAATAAAAAAGGCCAACGAAATGATTTTCTTCTTCCTGGGTAATTTTGGGCTATGCACCAATAAAACTGCTTATCAAGAAATGATTAATTTTTAATATAACTTTCCCACAAATAGTTTACCTGGAGTCCATTTAGGAATAATATACCACATTGGGACAGACATTGAGAATGAACAAACCATGACAATTCCAGCTTTCAGCACCTTCTTACTTGTGCAGACAAGATAGAAAGAAGGTGAGAAAGAGGAAGAAGAGAAAGAAAGAAGGAAGGAAGGGAGGGAGGAAGGAAGAAAGAAAGGAAAAAGGAAGAGAGAGAAAGAAAGAAAGAAAGAAATAGACCTGTAAGAAAGTCTCTACTCCACTTTTGACTTATATTCATAATTATCTTGTTGTCTCATGAGTGAACTAAGATCCTGTCATCTAACTCAATGACTGATAGTGCAGTCAATGTGAGGTTCCTGTGGTTCCTGGGGGATGGGAAAAAGTCATGGAAGAGCTCATGTGGAGTATCTTAAGCACAGGTTCGGGAATGGCCCCCACAGCAATGCCACATTCCACTGAGAACTTAGTCACATGGCCACATTTGTAAATCACCAGTTGGGTAGCCATGTGTCCATGCTAGGAAAGTCACACACCTCCTTACTTGCTATTATTATAGGAGAAGAAAGAATGGATTTTGGTGGATAAATGACTGTTATTCCAGTCTCAATGACTGATGGTAATGTTATCTTGGAGATATTCACATAAATGGTCACTATCCAAATAGGATCTGGTGATATTAGTGTGCTTTTCAAATTGTCCATCCTCTACACCATGAAGAACCTCAAAACAACTGGTTCTTCCCATTCTAATAGAGCCAAACTTGTGCCAGCCATTGAAAATAAAAGCCCATTAAACTTTCAGGACATGCTTGCACATTTTTTGAGAGCCACCAAATTTTCAACAGTTGAGCCAGTTCAGTGGTGATATCACCAGATCAGCGTCTCCTAGGCAATGTAAGTAGTTGCCATGGAAACTCCAGTGCTGCACCCATCAACCGCTTTACAATTTTGACAGTTCAGAAAATGACTATTTAGGAATTTCAATTAGAGCAGAAATATACACATGTAGATGAACAAAATGCTTAAAAAATCTATAGGCAATAATTTAGTTATTTTTAAAAAAGTAAAAAGGCAGGCACCTAGATATATTTTGCATGTGGAAATGAATTTCAGAAATAATGTAAACAACATTCTCAAAGAAGAAAAGATGTTGAAGTTCTTTTATCTCCTTTCCGTCTTTGGAAAGGGAAGTAGTCACCAAGAATAAATAAGTTGTGAAAAATAATCAATGTTTTTTTTTTTTTTTTTTCCTTAACAGGGTAGCTACAATATGCCATATTTCTTAAGTCAGAACCCATGCATATTATTAAGTAATAATTCAGAATTTTCTACTTGACAATTCCTCATATTTGTACAGTTCTGGCAGGGTATTCTTTCTTACAATTCTCCTGTGAGAGTCAAAACTCTTTCATTTACTTTTTATATGAAGGGATAATGAGGCTCCTGAGGATGAGAGATGGACATGACATTCCAAATCAGGATCAGACTCCAATTGGTTTGGTTCAATTCATGGGCAACAGTAGCTTCTCAAAGGAAAACAGCCATATCAACAAATCCCTCAAATAGACAAATAGACACTCTGGCTCCATTGGTGGTGGGGGGAATTGCATGAGACCATTTAAGAACAAAACTCAAATCTATAACAAAAGAAACAGATCATGGCAGGAGAGACACTCAATGTTAATAATCCACCACCAGTCTGTTAGTTTTACTGTGGTCACTTGCATGTTGCTAGGTGCTAAAAGCTATGCCACCAGTATTTCTAGTACCAGTAGGGTCCCTGGTGAACAGACTTCAGTGGAGTTTCCAGACTAATACAGACTGGGAAGAAAGGCTTGAAAATTTACCTAAAATTAGCCAATTAAAACCTTATCAATAACAATAGAAAATCATCCAAAGTAGGGCTTGAAGATGAGCTCCTAGGTTGGAAGGCACTACATAATAGTCACAACCATGGATTCAAGCATGCCAATAGTTGTGAAGATGGTGGAGGACTGGACAACATTATGTTCTGTACATGGGGTTGTTATGAGTCAAAGTCAACTCAAAAGTAACAACAACAATGTTAATAATATTGTGCTGGCTAATGCTTATATTAGTACTAATACCAAAATCACTTCTAAGAACTGTGCTAGTTATTCTCAATTTGTCCACTCACTCAGGTCCATTCTCTGCCATTCTCTGTTCTGTTCTGTACCCCTAGAGGCTGCCCTCAAGGACTGTATCACCTGGACTCTCTTGTCCTGTGCATTGGTTTGTTTCAGCTGTGGAGACATAGTCAGGAGATCAGAGGACTACACAGAGAAAGGCCTTCTCCACAGCTCCAGCTTTGGGCTTCAGGCCTGAGGGTAGGTACAATTTCTAATTCTTGCTGATCCTTGGTCTTTTCACACTCCCTCATTGATTCCTGAAACCTTCTAAAACCCCTGGAAGTAGTAGTTGTTGTTAGTTGCCATTCATTGAGCTCTGATTCATGTACAGCAGAATGAAACGTTGTGCACTCCTGGACCCTCTTCACTATTGTTGGTATGCTCAAGTTCATTGTTGTGGCCACTGGGTAGGGTTTTTCAATCTCAGGGACTCATCTTCTGACAGCGTATCTGACAGTGTTTTGTTGTGCTCCTTAGAGTTTTCATTGGTTGATTTTCCAGGAAGTGGATCACCAGACTTTTCTTCTGAGCCACCTCTGGGTGCACTCGAACCTCCAAACATGTGAGCTATTTGTACCACCCTGTGAGCTATTTGTACCACGCTGGGACTCACCTGGCACATAAAAACTAAACCAAACCAATTGCTATTGACTTGATTTTGACTTATGGTGACCCTATGTGTCATAGTATGTGCTTAATAGATATTTGATGAATCAGTGAATGAGTAAATGAATGAATCTTCTGTTTACAGATAAGTACATGCCTGTGGACACATATGAATGACAAAGTATTGAAGTGGAAGGATTTGAGACAGGGCTCTACAGCTCACTCCTGGAGAGATACTCCTGGCTGCGTAGGAGGGATTGAGACAGGCTTAGGACATTTATGTCTGTAGGGCTTCCTGTCTAGGAGTGAGGGGCTCCCAGGTCTGACTGGTAGGTAGTAAATGGGGGAAAAGTTCATTCACAACCCTGTCCTTCTTCTCCCAAATGGCTCAGGGCTGCCTGCCCAGGCCAGCATTCCTCTGCACTCTTCTAGAGTTCAAGGGTGTCTGAAAGCAGAGGAATCTAGCCTCTGTATTGGAACATACAGCAGCTTTTGGCTACAGTCATCAAGCTATGTCCCAAGGTCAACATGTAAATTATAACCATGAGCTCAGCCCCTCCACATCTCCCAGTTTCCTCATTTCTCCAGTGAAGAGGTCCATTTAGTAACCTTGCTTCATGGCTAACATCACCCCACATCTCCCTCATTCATTTCAAAGATGGTAGCAGAGACTGCAGGGCCCCATCTCTTCAGGGCCCTGGTGTGTACAGTGATGCCTTCAGCAGAACATAGTCTTCCAACTCCAGTCCCCTCCAGGCTAATGGATACACCAAAATCTGAGTCTGGAGCATGTGCATAGAACAGGGTGAGGAGCAGAAAGCTCAGGCTAATGAGTCACTTCCTGCCTGGAGATGGACTATGTTGAGCCAAGGGAATCCTGATAAATGGATGGGATGTGAGATCAACCTTGTTTCATTTTTCTCTTTTCAAAAATCAGGATTGACAACTAGAGTTTTCCCTTGGTATCAGAGTGGTAGTATTTAGCCAGCAAAGGAGAAAGAAATTCAGCATGATTTTTAATCCATACTGTTCATAGCCCTCAAAAGTACTCATATCATATTGCTGTTGTTAGGTGCCATCGACTCACCTCTGACTGATAGTGACCCTATGTGTAACAGAATGAAACACTGCCTGGTTCTGTGTCATTCTCACAATCATTGCTGTGCTTGAGACAATTATTGGAGCTAATATGTCAGTCCATCTCTTTGATGGTCTTCTCCTTCTTTGCTGACCCTCTACTTTACCAAGAATGATAACCTTCTCCAGGAAATGTTCTCTTCTGACAACATGACCAAAGTATTGGTCATTTTGAATCAGACAATCATATGATCTACTATGCTAGGAATGACAAACTGAAGAGGAATGGTGTTGCACTCATCATCAAAAAGAACATCTCAAGATCTATCCTGAAATATAATGCTGTCAGTGATTGGATAATATCCATATACCTACAAGGAAAGCCAGTGAATACAACTATTCAAATTTATGCACTAACTACTAAAGCCAAAGATGAAGAAATTGAAGATTTTTACCAACTTCTGCAGTCTAAAATTGACCAAGCATGTAATCAAGATGTATTGATAATTATCGGTGATTGGAATGGGAAAGTTGGAAATAAAGAAGAATCATTGGTACTTGGAAAATATGGCCTTGGTGAGAGAAATGATGTTGGAGATCACATGATAGAATTTTGCAAGACTAACTACTTATTTCTTGCAAATATCTTTTTCAACAACATAAACTGTGGCTATCACATGGCCCTCACCAGATGGAATACACAGAAATAAGATCTACTTCTTTGGGAAGAGGCTCATATTGTATAAAACAAATTTTTTTAGTGGTGACCTGGGGTGGGGTGGGTAGGAGGAGGCTTGGAGTACAGATTTTTTCAAGAGTGATGACAGATCATGTGGGGAGTGCAGCTGATGACACGGAATTGTACACATAAAAATGGTTGAAATGTTTTGTTATATATGTTTCACCAGCATAAAAATTTTAAAAATTAAAAATAAAAACCCACACCTGCTCAGATCTCTATAATCGGACCCATGCAGTACTAAGTCTGCTCTACAATGCATTTTTCCAATATTGACACTAACCTTTCAGTTTTAAACAAAGCTGGCAGGAAACAATCTTTTAAAACCATCTTTTAAAATGATCCTTTAAAATAACCCCTTATTTTAAAGTGGTTTTGAGGTTCTGGGGACTACTATGAGACTTTTCATGGAGAAAGACGTGGCAGTCTGCTTCCATAAAGACTTACAGACTCGGAAACCCTGTGGGGTATTTCTACTCTGTCCCATAGGGTTGCTATGAGTTGGAATTTTTTGGACTGGAAAGCAATGTTGTGTGTGTGTGTGTGTGTGTGTGTGTGTGTGGTTGTTGTTTTTAATGAGCTTCTTGGTTAAAACAATGCCTTAGGACATACACTGCTTTGAAACAAATTGCTTCCATTATTTAAAAAATCTGAACCATTCTCCTACTTATCCTCTCAAATGTTGACACTTACATAATGTATTTAAATGTACCTTTGTTCCCAAAGCACATTCCTATTCCTGGCCATGACAGTGTAGCTCAGCACAGACACCAGCTTCATCGCTGAAGCAGAGAGAGAGGAAATCACAGACTCGTCGTCACCTGGGCTTCCCAGTGGTGTAGCAAGATTCAAACCTCAGTCAGCCTGACTCCAAGGTGCATACTCTTTTATTTACACTGCTGTGTTGAGAATTTGTTTTCTTTTTGGTCCATCTGGTAATTATTCTTCTTTAGCATCAATGTGTACTGGGTTGAATTGTGTCACTGTTCCCCAAAAAGTGGGCTCATTTCTGGAGATACACAGAATCAATGCAGTCACACTGAGAGAAGAGAGAAGAATGTGTTTGATCACTTATGCATACGTGGGGAATGGACAGAGTTTCAGAATGCTCTAAAAATCTGCCTGCCTCTGGTGGGTAAATACAGAACATAGATGTTGTTGTTGTCGTTATGTGCCATTGAGTAAGACCTGACTCATAGCGACCCCTCCTTGGGTTTCTGAGGTGGTATCACTATGGAAGTAGATTGCCCAACCTTCCTTCAGAGAATATTAATATGTTGAGCTAAAGCTCATGGTCACATACATGCATCCATTTCTCAGGGACAGGGTCCTCTGATCCAAGAAAAAGAGCAAAGAAAGGCTGCTTAGTTATGACTATAAGTTTTGTCTCTAGTTTTGGAAGCCAGTAACACCAGGTAGGTCCTGTTTTTCTCAAGGCTGACCTCCCTGGAATATCTTAAGTTATATTCTTGGTGTCTTTTGACCTTTGTCTCTGGGTCCTAATGCTCTTTTTCAAAGTTATTCTGTACATTAGGTCACCATCTCCCCCCCGCCCCCAATCACATCCTTCTTGGAACCTGAGGATGTGACTTTGTTTGGAGATAGGGTCGTTTTTGGATATAATTAGTTATATTAGTTTTTGGATATAATTAGTTATCATGAGGACACGCTGGAGTAAGGTGGGTCCTAATTCAATATGACAAAGGAGTAATGCTGCCACAAGCCAGGGAATTCTTGAGACCACCAGAAGCCAGAAGAAGCGAAGAAGAATCTTCCCCTAGAGGCTTTGGAAGGAGCGTGGTCAAGTCAATACCTTCTGGCCTCCAGACTGTGAAGGAATAAATTTTTGTTGTTGTAAACCATTCTGTTTGTGATAAATTGTTATAGCAGCTACAGAAATCTAGTACACAGTACAATCCCACTCAACCTGCATTCCTTGTGCCCTACCAGGGAGCAGGCCCTGGGTTAGGTGGGCAGAGGTGCAGATGAGTAAGAGTAGTTCACAGACTCATCAGGGTAACAGATATTTTAAGAAATATTTAGCCCAATTTAGCTTTGCTAAGAAATATCTGAGTCCATGCTACAAATATCCATGGAAACCCCTTCTCTTCACTCCTATCCTACCACACACAAACTATTTCCCAGTTGAAAATGAGGTCAGGCAAACTTATAGGAAGCAACAGAAAAATTCCTGGGCCTTGCCTAGTTAATTTCATCGAGCTTTATGGTCCACTTTTAGATATGATGTAGTGATGATTCCATTTCTTTAAGGAGGAATCCTGAGCTTAGGAGAACTGTTACGGGGCTGTGCTCGTGTTTCCAAAGCAATTAGTGGAAGAAAGATGGACACTTGGTGTCCTCTCTTAACTGGGCCTTCAAGGACTTCCACCAGATAGCTTCCAGAAGCTTCTGCGATTCCTTCTGCAACTACTTAGTCTTTAAGTAAGACCTGCTTCAGGGCTAAATGTTTTTTCTTTTTTTAAATAGTCATGTGCCACATAATGTGTGCTTGGGCAATGTCTGATCACATATACTTCCATGATCACATAAAGTTACAACAGAGTTAAGAAATCCCTATCAGAGAATGGGATGTAGCAAACGTACAACTTCCCTCACACAGCGAGTGTATCTCATGTCTCTTGTATACAAATCAATTGCTCTGGCAGGCATGTAATAGTACATTACATACATAACCTTTAATACCTATGTCTTGATAGTCATAATAAACACCTATATTACTGGCTTACATCTGTACTTTCTCTCTAAACAGTTTACTGTATAACAGTGTGAGCTTCCACTTGAAGGCAGCAGCATCCAATCTCGTGTGTCACACATTTCTTGAGTGTTGCAGTGTTCTCTCTGTTTAATTTTCTCTTGAAAATATTACTGTGAAGTGTATCATGGCTCCAAATGCAGCAAAACCAGTCAGTGCTAGTGATAGCAGCAGCAAGAGGCAGAGGAGAAATATCAATTTGAAAATGAAACAAAATTATTAAACAACATAAAGGTGAAATGAAGCAGTGAATGCTACTGCTTGCAACTTGGGCTTGACATACACTACAATCACAACAATCCTCAACAACAAAGAAAAAATTCTCCAAGCTGTTAAAGGATTAGCTCCACTGAAAGCTACAAGGCTAATGATAGAGAGGGATTTTACCAAATCTGGAGAAATTGCCAATGACGTGGATTGAGGACCAAACACTAAAGTGAATCCCTTTCAGCACATTGAAAATCACTGCTAAGATACAATCTGACTCCAAGACAGTGGTTGGTTGGGTATTTCATTGGTCTCCTCCCTTCATGTTGGTGTTTTTGTTGTTTGCTTTGCTTGTTTGTATAATATGACATCATTTTACTCCTAAATACTTCCAGAAGGATAACTTTCAGGGCAGCACATAGACACAGGGACAGGGGATGGAGTAAGGACCAAACCAGTACAAGCTAGACTCACCTAGTCTTCTAGTCTGGCTCTGTCTGCTCTCTAGTGGCCCTGGTTTGTAGAGAATTTTCACAATGACTCGGTCGTCAGATAAATTACATCTATTAATCTGGGTGTCGATCTTCACAATTCCTACTCAGTAGTTCTTATTGTGTTTGCTTTGAGGATCTAGTTTTGCACCTCTGCTTAAAGACAAAATATGAATAGCTTCATCTTCTTAGAAAGAGAACCAAAACGAGACAGTCAACATCATGAATAAATAATAATAAAACAGTAGGCTATGTACAACTAAAACTTATTAAGTAAAGATGAGCACAATTTGAAAAACACAGGCAACACAGGCAAATTTCCCTGTCATTGAGATGAACGGATATGACTCACATTTTCTTGTCCAGAGTTGCCTTGAACCATCGTTAGGGTTGAATCAGATTTTTAGCACCCAAAAGGACTTTATAGGCTATTTGATCTAACACCCTCATTTGATTGATCCAGAGGTATTAATAATTTCCTTAAGGTCACATAGCTTCATTTCTGATGCTAAAGTATGAACACCTAACCACTTGGATACACTGTCTCCAAGTATTTACTAGAGTACAAGAGAAAAATGACTTGTCTGAGTACTTAGCAAGGGATGAGCCCAGCCCCCAGTCTTCTTTAAGGGCAACAAAGAGCAGTTTTGAAATAGTTGTTTTATTTGTAATCAATCCATACTAGACAATCCCTGGATGGTATAAACAGTGTGCTCAACTGCTAACTGAAAGGTGGGTGGTTTGAGTCCACCCAGAAGTACCTTGGAAGAAAGGCCTGAAGATCTACTTCAGAAAAATCAGCCATTGAAAACCCTAAAGCAGCATTATTCCACTCTGACATACATGGAGTCTTCAACGGTTGGGGGAGCTCTGGTGGTGTAGTGCCTAAGGCATTTGACCGCTAACCAGAAGGCTGGTATTCAAATGCACCAGCCACTCCTCAGAAGGAAGGTTGGGCAATCTACTTCCATAGTGATACTGCCTAGGAAACCCAAGGATGGGTCACTATGGGTCGGATCCAACTTGACAGCAGTGTTTGGTTTTTGGTTTGCCAAGAGTTGGAATCAACTCAATGGCAACTAGTACTGATACCAATAAAACTAGATGATAGGACAAAACTGTGTGTTTAGAACAACATTACAATTTTCAAGGAAAAGGTCCTCCCAATGACAAGATTAGCTCAGATATGAGAGTGAGGCTGTGAACACAGAAAGCCAGATCTTCTGTTTACTCTGGGAGAAAGGCAGGCCTGGCAAGCTGCAACTACATCTCCACTGGTGGAAAAAAGAATTCAAAGCATCAATCTACTGAATAGCAGGTTACATACAGCATCTATAAATGTGAAAGAAAATAAGCTCACTTATTATAAAATATTCACTTGTGTGCAAAAGCCCCCAGCTAAGAAATTATCTTTGCAAACTGTGCAGCTCTGCGTCCTTTCTCCAGCTTCCACATTTATGTAGTGCCACGTTGTTTATAGGAACCCACACCAAGACTTAACTTCCATTAAATTATAAAGGTGTGGCAAAACCTGGATGGCCCCTAATATGAGTGTTACCCATGCAAGAAGTATCCCACACGTAGTAAGCCCCTCCATGCATGGGTCTCACTATGAGAGAAGAAAGAAAAACAGCTCTCTATAACATGGGTTATTGAACATTATGGGCTTCTCCAGAATGAGTTAAATTTTCATCTGTGACTGACTGTAATTCACTACAGCAACTCCTCTCTTAGATACTTTGGAAATTGCTGAAAATGCAGAGGCCCACACTGGACCCTCATGGTGCTCCTCCCTGAATTAACTCAGACCCCAAAGAAGCAAGTTTCCTCTGTTCCAGCAAATACCCTTTATCCTGAAAACCAAGCCTCAAATATTCACGACTTGCCATCTCCAGGGTAATTAAGGGGAGAGAGTAAACCACACACTGAAAAACAGCCCTGCATGCTTCAGACATGTCAGTCACTGAGACTGGCACGTCGGCGTGGCGTGGACCTGGGGCTTACATTACACACAACACCCCATGAGATCATTAGGACCTACTTCAATCCCATAGCTTTCAGGGTAGCTCTGGCCCCTCCCTTTTATACAAGAAAATGCAATCAGATTCAACTGGGAGCATATTACAGAGGCAAAATAAAGCATGCTTACTGAAAATCAGCAAGAAACTCAACTGTCTACTATTAGAAAAATTGTAGACCATTTAACAACATGAGACCATTTTGTGTTGGAAATAAAGGAGGCCCTTAATGGAGACTGCAAGCTAGAGGTGAGGGCCAGCATCCAGGTGGGATCAAACGTAGAGAGGAAGGGGCTGGCTGGAGACTAAACCAGGTTCACATAAGTCCTCATTAGCTGATGAACGAAGACTGCCCAGCGCACCAGATGTGTGAAAATTGGCCAACCATGAAGTTTCCAAATCCATCGCATGTATTCTGGATAGATGTACGTGTATAATTTCCCATGTAAGAGGAAAAATAGCCCCAGCAATGTTTTCCAGAAGATTGGCACCATGTCAATCTCAGTCCTTTACAATTTAGCATTCTAACAGGACATCTATAACTGAAGTTGAGGCCAGCCTATTTCTTTTATTTTTTATGTTTTTCTTCACTACTTCTTTTGAAACCTCATAGTCACACCTTGTACGTTAAGATTCTAATTTGTTGAACATCTAGGTGATATTAAACACTGAAGAATAGGGTAGCTACTGGGTTAGGATAAGTGGAGGGGGGCAGGGTGTGTGTGCAAAGTGAGAGAAAAGCACACAGGTGATTTTCATTTTCTTATAGGCATTCTGCCTAGAAACCTTTATAACAACCTGAAATACGTATTGCTCTAAAGACTGTGAATGTTTAAATGTCATCTTAAATTAGTAAGTATCTTTAAATCTTCACTCTTTTGTCACATTTTACTAATGTTTATTACATGCCATAAATCTTATTCATAATTGCATAAATTGAAGTCCCTAACCACTAGGGGAGACAAGAGCTTTTACTTGCTGATCTAAGATTTGAAAGCAGTGGGTGACATCAAATATTATGATTAGGAAAAAAGAAAAGAAAAGAAGTTGTCCAAAGAAACTGATGTGGGAAGAAAGAAGACAGAGCAAATCTTTCTGCATCCATTGGTGAGGACTTATTTAATTTTTTTTTTTAGTATCTGAAATTCTACTTCACGAGTTTGGCAATTCAAATAAATGGTCATGTTCCTAATGAAATTTTAAATGAGTCATTTCAAACATGCCTGCATTCAGATTGATTTCAGGAAGTACAGTAATGGTGAGTAGAATAAGTTGAGCAGGAATAAAAATTTGTTAATATAGTACAGAAAAAAAAGAAGCAATTTATAAAGATTCAGGGGCTAGCTACAACCGGAAAAAAAAAAAAAAAATCTCACCATCTCTGAGACTTTTCCGACTCAAAGCGATCCCTCTTTGGGTTTCCGAGGCAGTATCTCTATGGAAGTAGGTTGCCCAATCTTCCTTCTGAGGAGAGAATGGTGGGTTTGAACCACCAGTCTTCTGGTGAGCAGTCAAATGCCTTAGTCACTACGCCACCAGAGCTCCCAAAGGGGCTATCTGCAGTGAGATTTTAATGCATGTAAGGACAAAGAATGGGAAGAGTTAGAGGGAAAGAGTTCTGTTTAGAAGACTTGGAGTGATTGTTCTGACTTCTGTGTTTCAGAATCAAACCATTTTCAAATTTCAGAAACAACTTTTGAATTTTTCCAAATAAGGACATTTAAGAAAAAAAAAAAGGTACTATTATTTTGCATGTTTTCTGGTGGCCTAGTGCCTAAATCATCTGACTACTAACCAGAAGGCTGGTGGTTCAAACCCACCAGCCACTCCTCGGAAGGAAGGTTGGGCAACCTACTTCCATAGAGATACAGCCTCAGAAACCCAAGGAGGGATTGCTATGAGTCGAAAACTACTCAAAGGCAGTAAGTGAGACATAGTAAGTGAGCTCCTCTTACTCAGTGTTTTAACCATTATATGAATTTAGTTTCAGGAAAAACTCATCTCACTGCTCTTTATTTTCTCGTTTTACCACGGGGGCACTGGTAGTTGGTAGAATTCTCACCTTGCATTCAGGAAACCAAGTTTGAATCCCAGCCCAGGCTCCTCACGTGCAGCCACCACTCCATCTGCCAACGGAGGCTTGCATGTTGCTGTCATGCTGAAGAGGCTTTCAGTGGAGCTTCCAGACTAGGATCGACTAAGAAAAAGGTCTGGGGATCTACTTTCCCAAATCAGCAGGACCAGGCGGCTTTTTGTTCTGTTGTGCACAGGGTCCCCATGCACAGGGGCAGACTCCACGGCAGCTAATGCAACAAAGCGATGGAAAGGAGATGATTTTGAGTTGCTGCGCATTCCAAGGAGATTTATTTCTAATAACAGTGAGGTGTCCAATATTTTAAGAAGCTATTTCCTACCTCTGTATCTCGACCTCATGAGCATTGTTCCAAAGGGTTTTAGTTTGCTTTCTGCTCAGTTCACTGATGGGAGAAAATCATAGATGATGGATACAATAACCCATCTGTTCCCAAGGGTCAGACCTAGAATGGTGGAGACAGTGATTGGCTGAGGAACTCTGGACTAACCTAGGTCAAAGGCCTACCCTTTCTACCTGGAAAATCCTTCTTCAGTGTTTAAGTCCTAGTTCAAGGGATATCTCTTATAAATGGATCTTAACCATCTCCCCTTCTGGGTACAATAGAACAGTGGTTGGCAGACTTTCCACATCAGAAAAACAATGTAGAAAGAAGTTTTAAAATGCAAATTTGGTTCTCAATCTTTCAAAATTCTAATGAATAGTTCTGGAATATGGTCTAGAAGCTGTACTTTTTAAAATCAGAACTCTGTGGAGGGTTCTGAAACCTGAGTTGCAAGCATAGGCAGAGAGCCCATTCTTGTCTCCTCTGCCTCCCTTCCCTGTGCCCAAGGACAAATTTGGTATCATATCCTTTATGAGACTTCAGGGAAATTACTAGATTACTTTTCTCCCTTGGCAAGCACCCTTCTCTACCCCCATGCTCAGCCCTGTACCAATACACATACATATATACATACACACACATAGACACCAAATTATAAAAACTTTCCACAATATTTAATACAATGCCTGGCTTATAATAAACCAAAACCAAACCAAATTCACTGCCAGAGAGTCAATTCTGACTCATAGTGACCTTCTTTTGGTTTTCAAGGCGGTAAATCTTTACAGAAGTAAATTGCCCCATCTGCCTTCTGAGGATCGGCTGGTGGGTTTGAACCATCAACCTTCTGGTTAGTGGTCAAATGCCTTAGGCACTACACCACCAGAGCTCCTTTGGCCCATAATGGGGGCTGGCTAAATAAATGTTTACACTGTGGATATGAAAGCGCTCTGGTGGTGGCATGCCAAAGCATTTGAGTACTAACCAGAAGGTTGGCAGTACAAACCCACCAGCTGCTCCGCAAAAGAAAGATGGGGCAATCTACTTCTGTAAAGATTTACTGCCTTAGAAACCCAATCAGGGTCGCTATGAGTAGGAATCAACTCTATGACGGTGAGTTTGGTTTTAGTTTTTGGTCTGTGGATATCGGTGTAGGGTATGGGATCTTTTGCTGTGAATGATTTTGCCTTTGGTCCTGGTGTTGAGAATAGGACCACACTGAGGCCAGTGAGCAAGGAATAACCAACTAAGAAAATCTCCTGGGGTCCTGATGCTGACTAAGCCTAAGGGGACTGTAGTGAGGTCAGTAAAAGCCTAGAAAGCTGGAGGTGCACTAGAGCTTCCTGGGATGAAGAGTGTGAACATTCTGCTCCCTGAGGAAGGGTAAGTGCTTCCCTGGAGGACATGGAAGATTTGTGATGAAAAACATACCCATATCCCCCTGTCCCACTCCATCTTTGTTCCAGGGTGGAGACCTCAGCCCTAGGGGATAACAGATTGGAGGATTCATCAGAAGGAACTGGTACCAGAAGCAGCAGAAACCCTGGACTTGGTAAAAGGCAGAGCCAGGAGAAAAAAACAGTGAAAGCCAGGAGAAATAGAAGGAGCAGCAGAGAGGTTTGAGAGGAAAAAGCCGAGAACTGTTAACACACTTAGACCCACAGCACCATAGCAAGGGGTGTTTGCAGCTACAGCTATGAGGGGCCCAGGCAGCTACAGATACTCCAGCTGAGAACAACAGGTCCAGAGGAAGCACGGGGCCTGCTGGAGGTGCTAGGAGGTCCATCTGAGGCACTAGGGGGCTTGCCCACTAAACATGGGTATACTCCACATAGGGGTTGCCTCAGAGTAGTTCTACTTTGAAAAATGCCAGGCTTGGACTGTCCAGAGGATGCTGGTTGGGAGCTGGACTAGCACTGAAGGAAGCAGAGCCAGAAGAGGTGCAAACCTAGTGACATAAGAGTAAACATCAAATTCTATGTATTATTTACTATCTGTTTTCCACGTGCTCACACTCTGAAAGCATCTTGTGTGATCCAGCTCTGCTCAGGTGAACAACCTGTGTGTGCACCACAATAATACACTTCTATTATTTAAATAGGAGCTCTGGTAGCATAGTGCCTAAGGCATTTGACTGCTAACCAGAAGGTTGGCGGTTCAAACCCACCAGCCACTCCTCAGAAGGAAGATGGGGCAATCCACTTCCGTAGTGATACCACCTCGGAAACCCAAGGAGGGGTCGCTATGAGTCAGGACTGACTTGATGGCATATAACAACAACAACGCTGTTTAAATAACCTGTTATTGCATCACAGATAGGTCATGTGTGCACGGGAATTGGTAAATGAGTCCTTCCCATCTCTAAAATTCTTCATTTCTTCCTTTGTCTTTGACAAGAAGTAAGATAAATTGATAGAGAGTTTAGACTCAACTGAAGAACGATGAGCAGAGAGTTGGGAAACCCTGATATTCTGGAAAGATATGGGTTCAAGTACCAGGTGTGTCACTACAGCTATGGGACCATGAGCAATTCACTTAACTTCCTTAGACCACAGTATTCTCCTTTGTCAAACAGAGGGAATAGGCTGGGTGGTTGCTATGATACTTTTTAGCTCTGAAATTTACTGATGAATTGTTGCTGCTCTTAGTTGATACCATTGAGTTGATTCTGGTTCACAAAAACCCCATATGAAAAGTAGAACTGTCCCATAGGGTTTTCTAGGCTATAATCTCTATGGATAAACAAGTCTTTATTCCATGCAGCTACTGGGTGGGTTTGAACTGACAAACTGATCAGTTAGTAGGTGAACACTTAATTGTTGTGCCACCAGGGCTTCTCTACTGATGAATAGATGAAAACTATTTTCTTTCTATTATAAACTGGCTTCCATTTCTCCTAATGAGTAAATTAAGAAACTATACAATGCAAGGAAAGCACAATATCAGAGTGAATAAAATTACATAAAACTCTGTTTACAATTGCTAGTTTCAAATGAAAAAGATTTCTGGATCTTGATCTCTGCTTTCCCACTAACACGGTCCCTTTCCCTATTGATGAAATTGTTAATAAAGAAACCCTGTACCAGACTTTACCTGCATTCTTATTAAAGACACTTCTTTAAAAATATGTTTTGTAACCAGTATGACCAGGTGTCATTACATCAGCTGACAACTTAAAAAAGAAAATGTTAATAGAAAAAGTGCCAATCAAAAACCCAAAGGGAAAAATGCTCATCAGGTAAAAATTAGGAGAAATTTTATGACTCCCACTGCCATCCAATATAGCCTAGATTACAGTCTGGACATCACTTTCAATTAGTGGAGTATTTTCAGCATAAACTGATGTTAATATACATTGATGTCAACTACCACCTGTCACATGATGCTGGAAAGATGTGTCACCCTGAGAAATGGACCAGGAGAAATAAATAACCTCCAAAGTGGTAATCTACCAGTATTGACACACATGACTGGGTCCTAGTTAAATGATAGAAAACAGGGCACAGACATAAACTCCAGGGCTTGCACATTTATGTATCCTAGTTGATCTGCTTTTCATAAATCTGTTTAGCACTAATGACTCAAATGCATTTTTAATAAATTAATTTCAGATAGATGGTGCTCTGGAGGGAAGCTGGGGACTTGCTATCATGTTATTAATAGTTAAAGTGGAAGCATCAATTTAGGAGCACATCTGCAGCTTTTCTATTATCCAAAATTACTGCCACCACCAATGACCCTTATCACACCATAGATTTGCACAGTCTTTGAAACTGTTCAAAGTATTTTCACAGTCATTCATTATCTTTTTGAGGAGACAGTGGTGGTTCAGTGGTGGAATTATCATCTTCCATGTGGGAGACCCGGATGTTTGTTACTATGGTGCTGAATAGGTTTCAGAGGAGCTTGCAGACTAAGATGGACTAGTCAGCCAGTGAAAACCCTATGGTTCACAGCTGTCTGATCCTAAACTGATCATGCGATGGCACAACCAATTGTGAGAATGTCACAGGATCTGCAGATTTTTACTGTGGTGTGCATAAAGACCAAACCAAACTCACTGCCGTTGACTCGGATCCAACTCAAAGCGACCCATCCTTGGGTTTCCGAGGCGGTATCACTATGGAAGTAGATTGCCCAACCTTCCTTTCGAGGAGTGGCTGGTGGGTTTGAACCATCAGAATTCTGGTTACCAGTCAAATGCCTTAGGCACTATGCTACAAGGGTCCCCATAAGTTGAGCACTCTGTGTCAGGTAACAACCACAACATTTTTTTGAAAATGACCTATTATGTCCAGTGTATATGTTTTAAGCTGTTTATACTATTTCATGATGCATTTGATACACATCATGTTATATGTCATGACATATTTGGTCTCATCCATGCCTTTTTCTTTGTGTGCTCCCTACTGAGGACATGCAAGACAGCTGACCAGGCTGGAGCTGCAGTATGATCTGCAATGATGTGATAGAGAATAATAGGTTAACTGGGACACAAGAGGATCAGAAGCCACATGCCTGCTTTATCCAACTGATCTAAAAAGAACAAAGTCTGCACAAGGCTTGTAGGTTAATCCCTATAGCCCCACATGCTCAGATATAATGTTTACATGAACATCAGTACTTTGTATTAGTTTACCAGTGACTCCCACTGAGTGACCCAAGTATGAGAAATACTAAAAGGAGAAATACGAAAAGACTTGTTTGGTGGCAGCAATTGCTCCATTAGAACTTTTCTTGTGTCTAAGACTCACTGGGTCTCCTGAGACCTAATTCTCTGTGGCCAGAAGAAAGTAAATCCCTAAGGCAAGAGCAATTTCTGCTTTTTGTTCTACTGAACAAGAAGCACCTATTGTTGTTGTTATTAGGTGCCATCAGTTGGTTTGAACTCATAGCAACCTTAGGTACAACAGAATGAAACATTTCCTGTACCATCCTCACAATCCTTGCTATGCTTAAGCCCATTATCGCAGCCATTGTGTCAACCCATCTTGTTGATGGTCTTCCCCTTTTTCACTGACCCTCTACTTTACCTAGCATGATATTCTTCTCCAGGGACTGGTCCTTTCTGATAACATGACCAAAGTATGTGACACAAAATCTAGCCATTCTTTCTTCTAAGGAGCATTCTAGCTGTACTTTCTCTAAGACAGATTTGCTTGTTCTTCTAGCAATCCATGGTACATTAAATATTCTTTGCCAATGTCACAATTCCTAACATCATTCCTAAATGCATCAATTCCTAACAGACCCAAAAAAGACAGTTGCCATGGAGTTGATTCTAACTCATGGCAACTGCATGTGTGCCAGATTACAACTGTGTTCCATAGGGTTTTCAGTGGCTGATTTTTCAGAAGTAGATCTCCAGGCCTTTCTTCCAAGGTGCCTCTCTGTGGACTTGAACCTCCAACTTTCAGTTAGGAGCTGAGTATGTGCATACCACCTAGGGACTCCTGCCTGGCACTCAAGAGGACACAGTACATTTTTGTTGAATGAATGATAGAATAAATGGATTCTGTGGTCTCTGTACCATGCAAGACAGATTCATTCTCCTCACTTTATTACCCAAGTGTCAAGCTCAGTCTGTCCCCTTCCTGGAAATGAGGTTGTTCTCAGACCACTAGGCTAGTGTGATAATTACCACTTACCATCCATAAATAAAAGAACTGCTTTCTCTACATCACCAACCTCTTAGGAATATCCAGAGAACACTCTCTGCATAAACATGCAGGCCTCATAATATCCCCATCAGAGTTGCAATGAAAATTAATGACTATTTCATAAAATATTGAGACCTAAGACTGGCACTTAAAACAAGATTATCCTTCTTCTTCCCTTAAAGCCTCTTCCAATGAGATAACTGCCAAACCTCAGTAATGTTGTGAAATAAACCTGCAAACACCCCGAGATCAGAGTGACACCACGTGCCTTGCTCTCACAGTTGCAGGCTGGTGGCTGGTTGGTTCTAGCACCCATTAGCATGAGTTAATGAGTAAGCATTCCCTTCACTGTCACATTCCTTGCCTGTTATTAGCCAAAACCTGAACTTTCACTTAATTGCAGAAACCAGCCCGCCCATTGCAGATGAGGGCATGGTCTCCATTGTTGTGATTGCATTCAAAGTGCTAATTGGGGGGGACTGTGACAGATAACATGCCCCAGCACTACAGAGAGCAGCAGGTGGGGTGCTGGGAATACGGATTCAGAGATGAAAAATCATGTCTTCAAAAGCCCTCAGGATTTGATTTTCTTCACATTACTTGGCCCCGCATGCAAAACTAGATTTCCTGAGTGCAAGGGGATTTTACACATCTAGCTTCTCAAATTTTCCTTGTGTCCCTCACCAACTTTTCACAATTTGGAAATGATCATTTCACAGACTCAGCATAAGCCCCCTTCTCCATGTCCACCAGCCATCCCACCCCCTGGCAATCCTTCTATCTCCCCTGAAGCTTCCGTTTGACTGTCCAGAGATTTGCTTTCTTTGGCACTGAACCGTCTGGAGAATCAGAAATATGTGAAAAGCAAAAAACATAAGCTTTTGTACCAGGAACACTGATTTCTGATTTTTAAAAATTTTGTTAAAATCTTTTGTATTTGCATGGCACTTTGGTTTTAGAGAAGTTAGGATCTGTTCACCTTTCTGTCTTTAGTTCACACTGTTCTTTTATTGATTGGATATTATTTTATTACACTTACAAGTACCCATCTTAGAAATGGGTAAAAATCAAACCCTGCTGCCTATATCAGTCAGGATTCTTAGTTATAAGTGACAAAAACAGCCCAACTAGGTTAATCAAAAAATGATTCCTTTTTAAATTGTGATTTTGGTGAAAGTTTACAGAGGAAATTTGTTTTCATTCAACAATTCATACACATTTTGTTTCCTGGCATCGACTGCAATTCCCCACAATGTAACAGCTGTCTTCTGATTTCCTCCCTTGGTTACATTTTCCCTGTGTCCTTCTTTCCTATGTATTCCTGTCCTGGGCAAATGCTACCCTTCTGATCTTCCATGATTGATTGTTCTAAGAAGTGTACTTACCTTGTGTAATTGTTCATTTCATAGGCCTATCTATTGTTTGGTTGGAAGTTAAGGCACAAGAGAGTTCAATTCCAAGCCTTAAGGGTGACTAGAGGCCATAGTCTCAGGGGTTTCACCAATCTCTACCAGACAAGTAAGGCTGGTCTCAGAAAGGGATTCTTGATTCATATAATTGAAAAGTTCAGGAGAAGGGTTGGTTTTAGGTGCAGTGTGATTTAGAAGCTTAAATTTCATGAGGACTTGGTTCTTTCCTACTCTCAGTTTGGCTGTGCTCTGCTCTATAGGCTGGCTTCATTCTTTGTCAGGATCTCCTTTCAGTCAGGAGATTGCAGCAGCAAGCTGAGCGCCTTCTTCTTAGCCAATGGAGAGGAGAGGAATTGTGCCCCCATGACTGGCCAGACTTGAGTCATGTGCTCACTTCTTAACCAATCTGTGGACAGGGGGCAGAATGGACTATACTGATTGGTTTACACTAGATCACGTTTCACTCTGGAGCCTAGGGGTGGAGTCTGCTTTATTTAAACAATATGGCCTGAGAGGTTTAGGTAGGGAGATTTCCCTGAACAAAGTTAGGATACTATTGCCTCGAGATGGGGAAGTGGGTGCCAGGTAACAAAACAACAAATATTCACTACACTGCTACAGAGAAATGACTGTGAAATAATGGAAACAAGTAAATTACATTAAATTTCTTCAATTAAAAAGCAGAATTGATTTACAAGATGCAACTTTTTTTTTAATCCTGTCACAGGGAGACAGAAGTACCATGTTGCATGAACTCAGTGCCGTTAGGCATTTGACTGAATTCAATTGACAAAATATGGCTCAAACTCAATGCCAAATAGGGAAATGATATGGGGGTCTTCCTTCACAATTGTATATTTATAAGCATGAACTATTATAAGAAATGAGTTTATAGCAATAAATAGATCAACATCGTCTAGTCTTCTCTTGTTTTTGCCTACTATGGACTATGGGAAGAAGTCAATTAGAGAAGTTCTTTAGCCAGTGTCATAATGAGTAATGGTAGCATTTACATGATTGTTAATGCCTCAAAGCATCAGTGGTAATGTTTGGCAGAAGCACATTATGACTGTGATTATCACTATAAATTAAGTTTATGTTGATATAATTAGCAGTTAAAAGCTAAAGTAATATTTATACTGATACAAGTTCTATCAAAGCCATACTAGTGCAAACAGACTGTGAATTTTGACATGGTGGGAATAATTTGATCTTGCAAGGCAAACTGTTTTTACAAGTGAGATATCCTATCAGTATGTAATTGCCCTCCACCCTTAGCCAATAACAGAGCATAAACTTGACCAAATTGCTTTGCAGACTCAGAATCCATTACTTAATCAAACAATCTCCACTGGAGGGAAGATGGGTCTGGAGATAGGGGTCGGGGTTGCATGGAGAGGGAAGGTGATTTCTAGATAATTGGGTGTTAGCACAAGTCCCTTGGTGGTAAAAACGGTTTGGATTTGACTACAAACAGAAAACAAACTGAAAGGTTGGCGGTTCAAACCCACCCAGCAGCACCATGAAAGAGAAGTCTAGCAACCTGCTTACATAAGTATTACAGCTGAGCGAGCCCTATGTTGTAACACAGGGGGTTGCCATGAGTCAGAATTGACTTGATGAGAATGGGTTTGCTTTGGTTTTTTGATTGTACACACAAGGCCAACAGGAGCTCTGGTAGTGTTGTGCCCAAGGCACTTGACTGCTAACCAGAAGGCTGGAGGTTCAAACCCACCAGCCACTCCTCGGAAGGAAGGTTGGGCAATCTACTTCCATAGTGATATCACCTCAGAAACCCAAGGAGGGGTGACTGTGAGTCAGGTCCGACTCCACGGCACACAACAACAACACACAAGGCCAACAGTGACAAGGACAGTCTTCATGATGATGGCCACAAGCTGCCTCACAGATTGACTTGCCTCTGTGGATTATTTGTCATAGGGCCACCACATAGAAGAATGGGGGAGTTTCATTACATGATGGTCATGAGCTCTCCTGAGAAACTGCCTGTGGCCAAAAATCCTGATGTATAGGTGTCTTCTTGGCCTTGATGGGTTGAAGTTTGTGCAACCATTTCAAATCATCAGGAAGAGGGTGACATTTCTCTTCCCAGAGGAGTCCAGATTCACCTGACCTGGGCATCTCAGGTTTTTTCTACACATGTTTAGCATGTCCTGTCAGTAATCCGTAAGAGTTATTCCACCACTGATGGGATTCTCTCTACTTTAGGGACATTGAAGCACGTTAGAGAAGGATAAACCTTCCTGCTAGTAAGTGGTGAAGGTGGAAATCAGACTCAAGGTGACTGGTTTGAAACTGTTGCACCTCTATGGGTAGTATCCGTCTACTTAGTAAATATTTATTCATTCATCACTTCTTCACTGAGTACCCTCCAATTGTCAGGCATTTTTTTTTCTGGGGACTTTATACACATCAGTAAACTAAATAGGCAGACCCTGTTCCCATAGCTTGTATTTCAGACATCTCTCTGAGTGTAAAACATGAGGACTCTTAGAACACAGATCTCAGGTTTACTCAAAGCCCCCTCCAATGAGTCGTTGGGTTAACATCTTTTCTAGAGGGGTTCATGGTGCTGGAAAAATTGAGGGTACTAGTTACTTATTGTTGCTGTTGGCCCCTGACTCATTATGACCAATGAACAACAAAATAAAAAGCTGCTCAGTCTTGCACCATCCCCATGACTGGTTACAAATCAGATTTTTTTATGTTCCTTGGGGTTTTCCTTGGCTCATTCTTGGGCCTTTCTTCCTAGTCTGTGTAGTGTCCTAGCTCCACTAAAACCTGTTTAGCATCATAGATAGATGCAAGGCTCCAGTGGTGGCTGTGCATGAGGTGCCTTGGCTGAGAAAGGAACCCTGGTCTCACACATGGAATGTAACAATTCTACCACTGAACCACCACTGCCCATATGCTAGTCACTTAGCACTTTGAGTTCAAAATGGGAGATACTTGGTAGCTCTTGCAGGTTGAGGGAAGTGGGACTGTTTCATAAAATAAAAATCTAGTTAATCAGAACTAAAGTTAAACACAGAAATGGTATTGGCAACTGGCATTAGGTCTTCTCTTGGGCCAGAGAAAGTCATTTGTTTTACCTCTGATGTAGAGAGAAATAGAAAGAGAGAGAGAGAGAGAGAGAGAGAGAGAGAGATGACTGGCACCTCAATCTCTCAATTCAGCCCTACCACTTAGATCTGCTCTAGGTTTCTAAGAGAACCAGAGAACCAACATTTTCTGAGGGTCTGTTAGGTGTAGGCAAATTATACCCATTAACCATTTTCATCCTCAAAGCAGCCCTACTAGGTAGATATTATTTTTTCAATTTTATAAATGAGGAAATGGATAATCACATACCTAAAAAACTTGTCCACCTAGATTCTAAGTAGCTGAGCTGGGAATCAGACCCTGGCCTATCTCACACCACAGCCAGGTGACGTTCTAATCTTCCCACCTAGGCTGAGAGCACTAAGGAGAAGAAGAGTTAGTAGACGGCTGCACCACTCTGCTGTGCACCCTTGAGATGCAGGTGGGAGTTCCTGCAGAGAAAGGCCATCTCCATTCAGATGGTCAAAGGTAACCAGGGTTTTCAATGAGAAGCAAAAAGATACTGGCCAGGCGAACCCTGCAGATAGAGGTTTCCCTTTTGTGATTTTAGTGTGTGTATGCATTTTCAAGGGTGCTAATACTAAACCAAATCTGCTGCCATTGAGTTGATTCTGACTCATAGCGACCCCCACTGAGTTTCCAAGGCTGTAAATCTTTATGGAAGTAGATTGCCCCATCTTCCTTCCATAGAGAGGCTTGTTGTTGTTGTTGTTGTTGTTGTTATGTGCCATCGAGTCGGCCCCGACTCATAGCGACCCCTCCTTGGGTTTCCGAGGCAGTGTCACTACGGAAGTAGGATTGCCCAACCTTCCTTCCAAGGAGTGGTTGGTGGGTTTGAACTGCCAGCCGTCTGGTCAGCAGGCAAGTGTCTTAGCCACTATGCTACCAGAGCTCCCTGATGGGTCTAAAATGATATGGAAAAACTGCTTCCACTGAGGCAAAGGTGGTTAAAAAGATCAATTGTACCACTTCACACACACTCTACAATGGCTATTAAAAAATAAAAAAGAAGGAAAATAACAAGTGTTGGCAAGGATGTAGAGAAATTGGAACCCTTGTGTGTTGCAGGTGGGAATGTAAAATGGTAAGCTTCATGGAAAACAGTTTGGCAGTTCATCAAAAAGATGAACATAGAATTATCATATGACTCCAAAATTCCACTCCCAGGTTTACACCCAAGAGAACTGAAGGCAGGGACTTAAACAGATACCAATATTCATTGCAGCATTATTCACCATAGTCAAAAATAGAAATGACCATAGTGTCCGTCCATCAGCAGATGAATGGATAAACAATGGACTATTTATTCAACCAGAAAGAGAAATGAGGTTCTGATACATGCTACAACATGAATGATGATAAGTGAAATAAACCAGATACAAAAGGACAAATAGTGTATGATCCCATTTATGTGAAAAATACAGAATAGGCAAATTCATAGAGACAAAAGTAGATTAGTAGTTACCAGGGGCTGGGGAAGAAGGAATGAGGAGTTTATACTTAAGGTTATAGAGTTTCTGTTTGGGGTGAACTGGTAGTTAAGTTTGTGTGTCAACTTGGGGTGAAGTGGTAGTTAAGTTTGTGTGTCAACTTGGCTGGTCCTGGTTGAGTGGCTGGGCAGCTGGATGTAGTATTCCCTGTGATTAGGCTGGTAATCAACTCGATGGTGGAATCTACTGTGAACAGCTGAGTAGCTGCCTTAGGGATGTGGTCTGCTTCCTGTATATGAGGAGAAGCCTTGGGGAACGGTCTCTAGTTTGTGGCATGCTTGAACCCTACATGTTGTTCAGCAGTCTGCCATGTTCTGCCAACCTTGAGACTCTCAACGGACTTGAATTAATGGCCTGCCGTGTGGTTTGGTAACATCGGGACTGTGCCTTTTTACTTGTCAACCTTGGGCTTGTCAGCCTCACTGGACAGCTGCTGAGTGAAGAAAAACCTCTAGATTCAGTGGGCTGGGAGCAAGAGGCAGAGCTGAACACCAAGGTTGAGGGGCTTTCACCCAGCCCCTAAAGCCTGGCACTTTGAAATCGGACTTAAAGCCTCCAAACTGTAAGAGAATAAACTCCTGTTTCTTCAAGCCATTCCATTTATGGTATATTCCTGTCAGAGAAGCATTGGGTAACCAGAACAGTTGATGAAAAAATTTTCAAAACAAATAGTGGTAATGGTTGCAGGAATATAATGGTTGCAGGTAATGGTGAATATAACTAATGACACTGAATTTTACACCTAAAATATGGCAAGTTTTACATTCCAAACCAAACCAAACTCACTGCTGTTGAGTCAGATCTGACTCATAGCGACCCCTCCTTGGGTTTCCAAGGTGGTACGTCTATGGAAGTAGTTTGCCCAGTCTTCCTTCCAAGGAGTGGCTGGTGGGTTTGAACCACCAGCCTTCTGGTTAGCAGTCAAATGCCTCAGACACTATGCCAGATATGTTTTATTATATGCAGAATGATTGCAGATGTGTTCAAGAATAACTAAAAAAAAAAATTAAAAAGATATGCACTTCTAATGTTTTGAAATTTATCTAAACCAGCAATATCTGAAAGAGGAGAGGTCTGAAGGAGTTCAATGTTAGAGGTGCTCAGTGCTAAGAATTGGAAGGTTCTCAAACCCTTTTCCAGGGACTCTGGTATCTGTGAGGCAGGGGGATATATGGGAAGGTATCCACAACGCTGGATTCTAAGGAGTTGGGAAGGAGTGAGACTTCCAAGCACCATGAGAGCACTGTCTATGTGATAATTGGCATCACTTGTTGCTAATTAGACCTCTTTTACAAACAAGAGTGTTGGGAAGTGAGAAGCACTGGTCTATCTAGGAGTGATCCATCTTAGTTACTGATGGGGGAGGGTCATATCAAAAGGAGAATGACACCCCCCTTATTCCTCTCCCATCTGCCAGAGAGTAATGTGTGCTTTTCCTACATGAAACCAAAAACAAAACAACAGTTGCTGTCAAATCTGATGATCCCATATATTTCAGAATAGGGTTTTTCATTGAAGTAGATCACCAGGCCTTTCTTCTGAGATGGCTCTGGGTGAACTTGAACCTCCTCTCTGCTGGCCATAAAATGCTTTAACCATTTTCACCACCCAGGAACTCCTTTCTTGCATGAGGACTAGTATTTGCTGAAAGACTGTGGATAGCCCAAAGTCCAAAAACTATCCTGCTAATGTTAATTCCTTCTTGGACTGTTCTTGTCTGGTTTTACCTAATTCTGCTGGCAAACTCTGGTGGCATAGTGCCTAAGGTATTTGACTGCTAACCAGAGGCTGGCAGTTCAAACCTATCAGCTACTCCTAGGAAGAAAGATTGGGCAATCTATTTCTGTAAAGATACCGCCTCATGAACCCAAGGAGGGGTCACAATGAGTTGGATCTGATTCGATGGCAATGAGTTTGGTTTGGTTTGGTTTGGTTTGGTTTGCCAGCAAACTCTGTCTCCATCTTTCTTATTGTCACAGGCCCAACCTATACATCTCGTTTGTAGTCAGAAAAGCCCTGGACTAAGGTAGGAGACTTGGCTTCCGGGCCCCACTCTGCCACCAACAGGGGCTGTGTGTGAGGTGGGGCTGCAGACAGATGACCTCATGCCTCTGGATTAGATGCATTCTCCCTCAAATCCTTTCTTCCCAGTGCTAATCACCATGAAGTTGAGCGCAGTGAATGGCAAGCATACTTGCACCTTTGCATGGGCACAGGCTGTCACACACATCCTTCTTTTTAGTGTTCAAACAAGTAGACAAGCCTATTTCAAGGTGAGAAACACAGGGGCAGGCTATACTTTCCTTGAACTATCCTTAGCCTGCTTTTGCTTTAAGGAGCCTGATTGGCATAAGCAGTTTGTGATAGACTACTAACCTAATGGCTGGTGGTATGAACCTACCCAACATGTGCGTGGACGAAACCAAAGCTAAAAGCAAATCCACTGCTGTCAAGTCAATTTCAACTCATAGTGACCCTATAGGACAGAGCAGAACTGCTCCATAAGGTTTGCGAGGCTGTGAATCTTTGTGGAAGCAAATTGCCTCATCTTTCTCCTATGGAGAGGCTGGTGGGTTCAAACCACTGACCTTTTGTTTAGAAGCTGAATGCTTTAACCATTGTGCCACAAGAGCATCTTGCATGGAAGAAATGGCCTGGGAAATTGCTTCCATAAAGATTACAGCCAAGACAATATCCTATGGAACAGTTCTGCTTTGTGTCACATGGGGCCAGTACGATTTGGGGGCCTGCTCGATGACAGCTAACAGCAGTCCTTTCTTTTGGGCACCTTGAAGACCCTGGCCCTAAAGTGTGGTATTTAAGTTGCTGTTGTTGTTTGATACCATCAAGTCTATTTCTGCCTCATGATGATCGTATGTCACAGAGTAGAATTGCTCTGTAGGGTTTTCTTGGCTATAATCTTCATGGAAGCAGATTGCCAGGTGGGTGAGTTTGAATGGCCAAACTTTTGTTTAGCAGCCGAGTGCTTATTCATTGTGCCTGGTTGCCACCAGCGCTCTTTTGTGTTTAAGTGTCTGGTCCAATCCTTGTTCTATTCCTTAAAATCTGTGTGTCTTTCGGTGAACTACTCAACTCCCAAGCCCTTCAGTGTCCTTTTCAGTAGACATGGGTAACAGTAGCTCCTGCCTCAGGAGAAGTTTGTTAGGATTATTTGTGTTAATATGTATAAAGCTTCTATAAGAAGGCCTGGCACTTTAATTAAAATACAAAGAAAAAAAGAAGAAGAAGACCTGACCTACCAGTAGAAGGAGTTTTGCCTTACCTGTTACTATCTCACCAAGCCATCTTTAAGCAAACCTCTGGCTTTGTTTCTGCTGTGAATCCCTTCTCATTCATATCGGCTCTCAGTCTTGCCAATTTAGGCTTAGAAGTGTACTGACAACAATCTTTGCAAATTCCTAGCAAAAGCTTTGTTTCAAGCTCTGCATTAGTAATTTCACACTTCACCTTCAAATAAACACAAAAATGATCGGCCCAAATCTTCCCCAGAAAATCACTTGGAAGCACAGAGTATGAACTCTGCACATGTACATTTACAGTAACTTTATTCATAATTGGGAGCACTGATGGTGTAGTGCCTGAGACATTTAACTGCTAACCAGAAGGCTGGTGGTTTAAACCCAACAGCCACTCCTCGGAAGGAAGACTGGGTGATCTACTTTCATAGAGATACTGCCTCGGAAACCCAAGGAGGGGTGGTTGTGAGCCGGGGACAACTCGACAGCAGTGAGTTTAGTTTTTTTTGTTTTGTTTTATTCATAATTGCTAAAGCTTGGAAAGAACCAAGATGTCCTTCAATAGGTGAATGGGTAAACAAGCTATGGTACATCCAAACAATGGAATATTATTCAGCAATCAAAAGAAATGAATTATCAAGCTACAATGATACATGGAGGAAACTTAAATGCATCTTGGTAAGTGAAGGAAGACAGTCCAAAAAGGCTACATACTGGATGATTTCAACTATATGACATTCTGGAAAAGACAAAACTATAGACACAGTGAAACCATCAGTGGTTGCCAGGGAGTCATGGGGATGGGGAGCTGGAATAGGTGAAGCTCAGAGGATTTTTAAGGCAGGGAAATGGGTCTATGATACAGTAATGGGGGATACATGTCATTGTACATTTGTGAAAAAAATAGAACTATGCAGCACAAAGTGAACTCTAATGTGAACTACATTGTTGCTAGTTGTTGTTGAGGAGTCAATTCTGACTCACGGTGACCCTATGTAGGTAGAGAGGAACTGTTCCATAGTTCCAGGCTGTGACTTTTCAGAACATCACTGGACCTGTCTTTCAAGGTGCCTCTGGGTGGGCTCAAACCACCAGTCTATAGTACTTGCACTACTATAGACTATAAGGAGCTCTGGTGGTGTAGTGGGTAAGACATTTGGCTGCTAACCTGAAAGTCAGCTGTTCCATGGTAGGAAGATGAGGCAAATCTACTTCCATAAAGATTTACAGCCTTGGAAATCCAACGGGGGTTGCTATGAGTTGGAATCGACTTGATGACAGTGGGTAGGTGGTGACACAGTGGGTAAGGCATTTGCTTGCTAACCAAAAGGTTGGTGGTTCAAACCCACCTGCTGCCCCATAGGAGGAAGATGAGGCAACCTACTTCTGTAAAGATTTACAACCTTGGAAACCCAATGGGGGTCACTATGAGTTGGCATAGACTCGATGGCAGTGGGTTTTGGTCCTTCGAGGCAACTCTGGATGGGCTTAAACAACCAACCTTTTGGCTAATAGTCTAGTGCTTACACCACTATAGACTTTAATTAATAATAATATATCAATATTTATTCATCACTTGTAACAAATGTACCACACTAACGTAAGATGTAATAATAAGAGAAACTGTGTGCAGGGGAGATGAGGACATATGGGAACTCTCTGTACGTTCTGAGCAGTTTTTCCATACGCTTGAAACTGCTCTGAAAAATAAAGCTTATTGAAAAAGAAGAGGGGGAACAGGGAGAAAAAGAATGGATCCTGGTGTTGGGTGAGTTGTGATTTGGGGTCCCTTCCCTCGATGATAGTCATAGGAGATGTTTGGGCTGGCACATAGACCAAGAGGGGGTTCAGGCTGGCAAGAGTCTCTCATTGAAAAATTCCTATTGGTGGTAGCCTTGCTGTTCTGATGCTGTCCTTTTTCCAGAGTTGGGGAGACATTAGCCCCTCCTATGAAACCTGCCGGAGAAGTTTCCCAAGACAGACACCACCTACCTGCAGCTTTGTCATTTAAAGAATCAATTGACCAGTCCATTAGGACTGAGTCACAAAGAGGGCTTGGCTTTCATATTTGGGAAGAGGAAATGTACCCAACAGCACTTTTTCCAGGTTAGCTTTGCACTCCTTGACTGTCCTTTGCTATTGTTTCTGGGAAAAAAATAAATGTATATTAATTGCCATGTCTTCGTTTGGTGGTGCTGTCTGTTCCGTTACAAATTATTTAGGCTTGAACCTAATCTCACATGCACACACATATACCAGTTTAAAAAATCAGTTGTCATCGAATTGACTGACTCATGATGATTGCATATATGTCAGAGTAGAACTGCACTCCACAGGGTTATCAATGGCTGTGTTTTTAGAAATGATCACTAGGCTTTCTTCTAAGGCAACTCTGAGTGGACTCGAACCTCCAATCTTTTGGTTAGCAGATGAGCACCTGAACCTTTGCACCACCCAGGGACTCTTTACCTCCGCCCCCCGCAAAAAAATAAAAGCCATCTAACAAATTGCTTACACACGAAGTCCTGCATTTCAGCAATGCTTTAGTACACCCTAATGCACAAATCATTAATCCTGCTAAAGGGGTTCTTTAGCGTGAACATGCTGAGAGGTCCTCTAAGTGTGACATGTTGCCAGGCATGGCTCTGTGAGAGAGAAAGCCAGTATACCTGGGGGGATCAGCTGCCTAGCATCAGGGGGATGGAATGCGAAGGGCCGGAGAGACACACATTAGTACAGAAATGAGCACCAGGAAGCCATGTGCTGGGGCTCCTCAGAAACAACAAGTTGTAAATCTTGTTTTCAAGGCACTGACATTGTCATGGTGTTTATGGTATGTATCCCAAGTCATTTCCTACCTGCCCATTTGGTTTCTTGGTCTTAGTTTTACCCTGTGGGATATTGTGAATGTTGCTGCTTGGAGTTATAGGATGATGGAAGAAACCTCAAAGGTCAAAACATTTTTACAAGCCTGACCACAAGCCACATAGACTATGGGTACAGAAGAATTCAAAGCAATGCAACCACACTGATTTCTCTGGCTCTTGCCCCATTTGCTCACATAGGAAAACCAACCAAGGCTCACCCCAGTCACACCTGGAGGGCTATAACGAGGCAGCTCCTTCTTAGCTTGCACCTGCAAGTCACCCCACTTGTTCACCACCTCCTTCCCCAAAGTTCCTCCCCACTGCCTTGGTTCCATGCGGCCTGATGCTCCCAGAGATCTGGGGTTTATGTGCAGAGTGGAGTCTCCTCCTTCTCCTGTCATCTTGAGTGTGGGTAACAGGACATTAGGCCCTGTGACTCTGCACAAGCACAGCTCCCTTGTCTTCCTCACAGTTCCATAGAAATAGCTGCATGGGACCAGGGTCCAAAGAACAGCCCCTCTCACATACAGACTCTATATCCCTTGGGACTTGCTAACCTCCTTCCTCCTTAGTTCCAAACAACCTGTATACAAATCAGATTAAGTAAACTGAATGGACTTGCCCATAAGTAACCAGACTATGTTAATTTATGTTAAACTCCTTGTAGGTTCAATTTCTCTCCCTTTAGGGGCAGTGGTGAAATTCTCACCTTCCATGAGGGAGACCCAGATTCGATTCCTAGCCAACGTACTCATGGTGTAGTCACTATCCGTCTGTCAGTGGAGTCTGGCATGCTGCTATGATGCTGAACAGTTTTCAACAGAGCTTCCAGATTAAATGGACTAGGGAAAAAGACTAGGTGATCTACTTCCATAAAATTAGCCAATGAAAACCCTACAGATCACAATGGTCCCATTCACATCATAGACATGGTGTAGGACTGGGCAGTGTTTCCTTCCCTTGTGCATGGGGCAGTGTGAAGGAATAATGGAGCTGAGATAAAGTAAGCAAATGCTTTCTCAATGTGCTTTTTGAAAAGAGAATTTTCTGGCCCCTCCTGCCTGCCCCAAGTTGGATACTCCAGACTCTGCTTTACCCAGACAAAGGGATTGAAGTTTAACCTCCTAACCACCAGGAAGACACATAGTTCAGCCCTGGTTTGGGATCGACAGCATCTCTTCTGCCCATTGAGGACTTTTTCTCATAGAAAGGACCCCCAGAGGCATGAAAACAGATTTTCTTCTGTCCTAAAAAATAATAAAGACGACAATGATGATGATGATGTCATAGTCTGCTCCTCCCTCAAAATGGTCACTAAGAAAGCAAAAGAGTCTAATGCTAACAGAGCCCCAATTCATCCCTTCCAGAGCCTGTAGCGTTTTACACTCACTCTGCAAGCATAATCAAGGGAGCGATTCTGAACCTTGTTAATCAGAAAGGGCCCTTTAAAAATGTCATGCTGTCAATATAAAACTTTGCTAAATTGCATTATAAATGCCAGATTCAGTCAACTAACACATTTAACACCGTTTCTTAAGTACAGTTTAGATTTTATCCGTGCCAGGAAGAATGAGAAAAATACCTCGAGAGAGCCAAAGCTGGCAGATTCATTGTGCTGAGCTCTCATACCCCAGAGAGAGATTATAAATATTTCATTCCATATCCAAGGCACACTTCTCCCAGCACTAGTGTCAATAAGAAGTCCCCTAAAGTTGCCAGCTTTTGAACTGGATGATTCTCACAGCCAAGGAGGTTAAAGGGGTGAGTGTCTTAGATCTTTCCTTCAATTCACAGGCAGTTCCTGAAGTTATTGTTTGATAGCAAAGAAGAAAGGAGGAAAGATTTCTTGCACCTCACACACCTGTGATGGGAGGAAGAGGTCTATTTACTTGCAAGGTCAAAATAGCCCTCCAGCACAAAACAGCTTTATTTGGAGGAAGATTCATTGCCAAATACAAATTAATAGGACACTCACCTTCTTCTTCCTCCTCCCTTCCCACCAAATGGAGATCTTCCTGTGCTGTTTTACTAGTTCAATGGTATCCTTTTCCCCTAGAATCCTGTTGAGAATTGGACTGGTTGCATCGAAAACTCAGAACTTGAAGTTTGCCCAAATATCACAGAAGAAGCCACTTGAAGAACTTGAAAATGTTCGTTGAATATTATGGTTTCTAATCCAAAAATCTTAGGTGAACTAGCTGACTTCCCCATGATGCATATATAAGAAGATGAAAAGTCCTAAGAATGCATGACTGGTTAATATTTTGAAATATTAACCAATTTCTCTCCTTCCCTTCTGCCTGTCTTCCCTTGACCTGTTCCCCTCTTTTGAGCTAAACTATTCTGCATTCATTATATCAGGAAGGGATGCTGTAGATGAGGCATAGAGTTTTCTTTGCCTTTGAATTTCAAAACTCTAGCCTTCAGGAAGAAATGCAAAAAGACCTTGGATACTTTACAAAATAGGCATTTTACAGAGAACTTTCTACATGTTAGACAGTAATTCAAACATGTTTTAAATCTCTTCTGATTTGCATGTCAACCCAGTAATATAGGTACTATTATTGCCTCTATTTTACAGATGAGAAAACTGACATGCTAGGAAATGGAGTATCTTGCCTAAGATGGTACCACCAGAGTTGGCTAGCTAATCCAGAAATATGATTCCAGAGCTCACATTCTTAATCCTGCTGCACAGACCTGGGATACTACACAGAGAGATAAAACCAAGGTTTCTGCCTTAGGCTTGGGCTCCGCAGATGAGGATTTGTGTGCAAATTATTTTTTAAAAAAATATTCCCAGGGGAAACTGACAAAGGAGTAAGGGAGGCAGGACAGGGAAGGTGTGATCTGTTGCCCTCTGGAAAGCATTACTGTGCAGGAAGTTTATGGGGGAATGCTCTTGGGATCACCACCATGAAAGAAAGAGAAATCAGTAGTATTAAAGTCCGTGGGTGGTGCGAACAGTTGACATGCTTGGCTGCTAACTCTACCCAGAGGCACCTCAGAAGAAAGTCCTGGCAATCTATTTCCAAAAAGTCAACCATTGAAAACCCTATGGAGCACAGAATCACATCAGGAGTCAGAGGTTATCAGGAGTCAGAGTCGACATGACTGCAACTGGCTGGTTAGCAGGATTGGGCAGTTTCAGTGAAGAACTCAGCTGGCTACTGACAGAGCTCTGAAGCTAGAATGATCCTTCCGAGTTGTCCCAAAATGGAGCTTTATACTCTTGGGGCTTTATACTCTTGGGGCTTTATACTCTTGGGGCTTTATACTCTTACACTGACTAGTCACTACACGAGGGCCTGGAAGGGGCATGGCTTTGAGTGAGGCAACTCTCAATAGCTGAGTCAATTCTGATGAGATCTCCTGGCTGAGAGCTGTCTCCCAGCAGTACTCCCAACAGCTCGGGAAGAGGTCCTTCAGTCCTGAAAGGAGATCTCTGACACATCACAGTGTCTTCTGCAGAAAGGGTTTCTTCCAAGCAAGGGTCCTATTCCTAGTCTCAGCCTGATTCCTCAAGGGAGCACTGAATATAAGTTATACTTCTGAGTCTGTGTCAACTCCTGATAAGGGAGTTGGGCTTTTTTATACTCCTTTCACCCATCAGTTTTTGGAAAAGACCACCTTTAGTAAAGAGTAGATTTGGATAAAACCAAACTTTCCAGCTCTTTGCATGTATGTGAGAATAGGCAAAGTGCTCCAATGGCCCAAGGGTAGGGCTCAGAAGAGAGTCATAGGTTGGGGCCAGTAAAAGCAAATGCGTACATTTGTGGAGGATATGGAGAAATCAGAACACTCATACATTCCTGGTGGGAATGTAAAATGGTATAACCATGGAAAACAGCTTGGTGTTTCCTAAAAAGGTTAAACAGAAATACCATGTTGCTATTCTTACTCCTCATCAAATCAGCTCCAATTCATGATGACCCCATGTACAACAGAATGAAACACTGCTGACCCAGCACTGTCTTCATGGTTATTGGTATGTTTGAGTTCAATGCCTATTGTGTCAAACTATTTCGTTGAGGATGTCCCTCATTTTTGTTGGCTCTCTACTTTACCAAACTTGACATCCTTTTCTAGGGGTTGGTGTTTCCTGATGACATGTTCAAAATAAACAAATCAAGGTCTCATTTGCTTTGCTTCTAAGGGACTTTCTGGTTGTAATCTTCTAACACTGATTTGTTTGTTCCTTGGCAGTTCTTTTGGCCACCGTTCATCTGTCAGTTTGTTGCACTGTAGTGCTTTATGTGTTGCTATGAGCTTGGAGACTATGCCACCAGCATTTTACTCAGCAGGATCACTCATGATGTACAGGGTTTAGCAGAGCTTTCAGTCTAAGACAGATTAGGCAACCTACTTCTGAAAATAAGCCAATGAAAACAGAAATACCATATGACCCAATAATTCCACTCTTAAAAATAGACCCAAGAGAATTGAAAGCAAAGACACAAACAGATACATGTGCACCAATATTTACTGCAGCATTGTTGTAGGAAAACAAAGTCCTTACTCCCTGTCGCAAAGAGCCAATGATCACAACAGGTTGAAGAGGTTAAAAAAGGTTTATGGAGTATCGATGCCCAAGGACACAGAGAGAATCACTTCTCTAAATGTCTGTCTCCTCCAGCAAAGGGGTAAACATGATTATTTAGGGAAATGGGAAGGGGGTTTAAGATCCCTTGGACTACCAGGAATGTCTTTGTTCTCCTCTTCCCTGGTTACTCCAGACTCAGCATCCCTCTTCCCAGGGTCATCTTGCTTCATGGGTTACAGTTCTCAGCCAAAACCAGTCATGGGGAAGGATTATGCTTAGAAGAATATATAATTGAAAATAACAAGTCTAAAGAACTCAGCACCCATCAAGAGGTTGGCTATTCTATTTACTTAAAAGAAAGCAAAAGGGAGGTAAAAATAGCAAGTTGGACTCTGTGATTAATGTCTACTTTAATCATGCCTGCTAGTCTGTTAAAGTTCTATAATTTTCAGTAAGGGGCCCATTCAGCCTTCCACTTCAGTCTTCCACAACAGCCAAAAAGTGGATACAACCCAAGTGTCCATCAACAGATGAATGGATAAGCAAAATGTGGTATATACATAAAATGGAATATTATTCAGCCATAAAAAAAACACCTGGAAATCTGGTACATGCTATGACATGGATTGTGCGAAGCCAAATACAAAAGGATAAATCTTATATGATCCCACTCATATGAAATATCTAGAATGGACAAACATAGAGACAGAAGTAGATTAGTGGTTACTGGGGTCTGAAAAAGAGGAATTAAAATAAATAAATAAATAAGCACATTAAAAAAAATCTATTTCATTTCACACAATGTTAAAATCAACAACACAATGAATGAGCAGACAGAAACCAGAGATTAGCACAAAGGAACAGTGGAAAGGATCCATGTGATCTGACAAAATCTCTCATAGTATCTGCCACCATTTCTAGGGGCTTGAGAGGAGGTAGATGGTGAATCAGAAGGAAGGAAGGGGTCACTGAGGGATGGGAGACTCAGGGAGGTTTGAGGGATGGGAGAGTAGGAGGGCGTATACCTCACTCTCAGGTAGAGGCTTGCCGGGAAAGCAGACTCCAGAATAGCAGTGGGGCCTCACATCCTCAACATCCTCCCAGAGGGGAGCACAGCCTAAGAATCCCATGCATTGGTAGTGGCAGGGGGTTGGCTGGATGTCATGGGGTAGGTAGAAGCAGCAGAAGGTTCTTATGAATGGAAGAAGATAGAGCCAGAGAGCAATAGTGTGATGCAGCCATCTGTGTGGATAGTGGGCATCTCAGTGAGTGCGCATGTGAATTGAGATCAATGAGGATCTGTACCCTGCCTGGCACCTCAGTACAACATCATCAGTTGGAACTCACCTGAAGGCCCAGAGAAAGAGGGGATCCTGAACAGACTTAGAATGTGTTCCAATAATCAGGGTAGGTAAAAGCTTAGTATAGAAAATGAGTTATAGAAAACTAAAGAAAGTTGTATTTCTTATGTTGTTTTGTGCTGTCAAGTCCATTCCAACTCCTAATGACACTACTGGACAGAGTAGAACTGCTCCATGGGGTATCCTAGGCTGTAATGTTTATGGGAGCAGATCATTGGATCTTTTCTCCCACGGAGTTGCTGGTAGGTTCGACCTTTCAGTTAGTAGCCAGGTTCTTACCTATTACACCACTGGAAAAACAAACAAACAAAAAACCAAACTCACTGCTATCGAGTTGATTCCGACCCACAGTGACCCCTTTTGGGTTACCAAGGCATTATCTCTATGGAAGTAGATTGTCCAGTCTTCTTCCATGGAGTGGCTGGTGGGTTTGAACTACTAGCCTTCTGGTTAGCAGCCTTAGGCATTACACCACCAGAGCTCCTATTACACCATCAGAGCTCCTAAATTTCTCATTCATACACAGTAAAGGATGAATTTGTTGCTGCCAGTTATTGTTCTTACCTGCCATTGAGTCAGCTCCCCACTCATGGAGACCCCGGTCCTGTGCCATTCCCATGATCAGCTGGAAATTGGACTGTTGTGATTCATAGGGTTTTTATTGGCTGATATTCAGAAGTAGATCACCAGGTCTTTCTTCCTAATGTATTTCAGTATAGACGCTTCACTGACACCTGCTCAGCACAGCAACACTCACGCCTCCACTAACAGACATGAGGTGCATTGGCTGGAATTGAACCTGGGTCACCTGAATGGAAGGTGGAAATCTGACCACTGAATCACCACTGCCACTTGTAGTAACTATAGAGGAGATCTTTTTGAACTAGATACATAGCTGCTTCAGATGACAGGTGTTTATAATGCCTGTTTAGGCTCAGCGTAATTACTATTTTGTTGAAATTTTTTAATATAAAGAAGAAATCACACTGTTATGCACCATGCAAGCACTGAATCAGCTGACCAAAAGCTAGAAGATTACTTGAGAAAAACAGTTTTCTAAGACAGAGAATAGACGTTATAGACACCACTTTGATTATGTGTGTAGTTTTGACTTCATAACCTGTGTGCCCAACATGAACAATGTGGAGACACACACACGTGTCCATACACATTCCTCTTCTGAGGCTTTTGTTTCCTTTTCTTTCTTGTTCTCCTTCTTCATGCTACAGTGACCGGGAAGAATAAAAAAGCTAAAGAAGTGCATGCCAGTTTAGTGCCGGGGAAGTGTGTGTGTGTTTCTTTTTCATTCAGGGTCTCAGAGCTGCAGTTTTCCCACTTGCAGCTTTCCTTGTCTATTTCAAAGCCCTCTTCGCAAGTTTAACACTGGCAAGGAGAAAAGTGAAAAGTGAGCCACAGCTTGGAAATGAATAGAAACAAGTTACAGATTTTGGTCTACTCTGGTGGGGTAAATGGACTATAAAATACAATTTTTAATTAAATGGGTGCTTTATAAACAACATAATATTGATTTAATTTCCACAGGCAGAGTCTGGAGAATTGTGTGAGTCAATTTGTGTGTGTGAATGTGTGTGCATGTATGTGAGTGTGTGTGTACTGTGTAAATATGTATATGTGTGTGTGTATGTGTGAGAGTATGTGAGTACATTAGTATGTGTGTGAGTGTATTTAAGAGTGTGTATAAGTGTATATATTTAAGAGTATGTATAAGTATGTATATATGTGTTGCATATATGTCTATGTGTCTGGTGGCTTAGTGCCTGAGGCATATGATTACTAACCAGAAGGCTGGTGGTTCAAACCCACCAGCCACTCCTCGGAAGGAAGATCAAGCAATCTACTTCTGTAGAGATACCACCTCACAAACCCAAGGAGGGGTCGCTATCAGTCAAACTGACTCCTCGACAGTGAGTTTGGTTTTGTTTTTTGTGAATGTGTGTAAATGTGTGCATGTGTGTATATTATATAAATGTGTATATGTGTGTGAGTATGTATATGTGTGAGTGTATATATGTGAGTGTGTAGGTGTGTAAGTATGTAACTGCATTTGTGGGTGTGTACATGTGTGAGTATATGTATATGAGTACATGTGTATGTGTATGAGAGTATGTATGTTGAATGTGTGTGTATGTGTACTGTGTGTATATGTGTATGTGTATAAATGTGTATATTGTGTGTATGTGTATCAATGTATGTGTGTGAATCTATGCACGTGTGTGAGTGTGTGTATGTGTGTGAGTGTATAAGCATGTAAATGTATGTATGTGTGTAACTGTGTATATGTGTATGTGTGTAAATACTATGAGGGTGAGCTTTAATTTAATTTAACTGCCCAGAAAGAACTTAGTAGTGATTATTATCTAATTTTTTACTCTTTTTAGTCTTAAACTTATGTGGTAGTTAAGTCTGTGTGTCAGCTTGGCTGGCTCTGCTTGAGTGGCTGGGTAGATGGATGTAGTTATTCTCCATGGTGAGATTGGCAATCAGCTCCATGGTGGGATCTACTGGAGCAGCTGAGTAGCTGCTTTAGAGATGTGGTCTGCTTCCAGTGTATAAAAGCATCTTTTGAGGAAGGTCTCTAGCTTTTTGGCACACTTAAACCCTGCATGTAGCCAAGTCATTGCTCAACAGCCTGCTATGCCCTGCTGATCTTGGGACTTCTTCTGGACATGAATTAGTGGCCTGCCATGTTGTTTGGTAACATTGGGACTGTGCCTTTTTACTTGTCAATCTTGGGTTTGTCAACCTCAGCAGACAGCAGCTGTCTGCGTGAAGAAAAGCCTCTAGCTCCAGTGGGCCGGGAGCAGGAGGACGAGCTGAAGCCCAAGGTTAAGGGGCTTTCACCCAGACCCTAGAGTCTGGCACTTTGAACTCAGACTTAAAGCCTCCAAAATTGTAAGAGAATAAACTCCTGTTGGTTCAAGCCATCTTAATTTGTGGTATATTCCTGTCAGAATGGTATTAGGTAACCAAAACAACTTACGACACTTCTCCATTCTCTCTAACCTGTATACTTTTATGGCGCTTGTCAACTCCTTTCAAATACATGTCCCCAGTCTCTCCCACACTGGGTACATGCCTCCATCTTCACATTGTCATTCTCCTCCTTGCAATGGACTGACAAGCTAAGCCCTCAGATATTCATAAGCAGAAAGATATTGGTTCCCTTCTGTCAGTCATTTTACTCCCAATAGCCCTTCCACCCCTCCAAAAAATTAAAAAATAAAATAAGGCCACATAGAGGTTTCCCTGTGACTCTTCCTTCAAATCACTCTTTGCAAGGTCCCTGTGGTAGTGTATATATGAAAACAGTAAAGACACCAACATCTTTGAGATGTAAGGGGCATGGCAGGCTCTAAGCAAAGCTGTGAGGTAAGGGGTGTTTGTCTTCACCTTCTTTCCTGTTTGTACCTTTTTAACCTATAAGGCCTATGCAGCCCCAAGCCAAGGGTTAATGCTTTCTAGAATGTTCTATTGAGCAGAAGAGTGATCTGATTAATTCACTTACACTAAGAATTTAATACATTTTTTTTGGGGGGGGGGACCAGAAAATGGACATTCTCTCCTACACTGCTGCTTGTGGAGGAGAATTTGGCATATAAAATCTTAAAAAGTCTTTATATACATAGACAGTAATTTCCTTTCTAGGATTTTTATCTTAAGGAAAGAATTGGAAATATGTACAAAAATGTATACACTTGAATGTTCACTATAGTGTAACTTATAATTGCTACAAATAGAAAATAACTTAAATTTCCAAAAAATCAGAGTGCACTAAAATTCTATATAGGAGCTCAAGTAGCATAGTACCTAAGGCACTTAACTTCTAACCAGAAGGCTGGGGTTCAAACCCACCAGCCACTCCTCAGAAGAAAGGTTGGGCAATCTACTTCCATAGTGATACCACCTCAGAAACCCAAGGAGGGTCACTGTGAGTGGGTCCAACTCGACGGTACATAACAACAACAAAATTTTATAAAGGCAAGAAACAGAAGCCAAGACTAAGCCAGCATAAACAGAGGAAGGGGAGCTGGTGATATGAAGATAAGCATGACTAATGGGACTGGTTAGGAAAGTATCTGGGCAGTCCTGTCCTTGTCATTTGTGGCTTGGGGCCAAAGGGCAAATGGATATTCACATTCTATGTATCTAAATATTTCAAAGTTATAAACTGAGCTAACAAACCATTCAACATGGTGTTCTGACTTCCTACCTTGACAAATATACCTGTAAAAGAGCATGGCACACCATACCTTGAAGACTTTTGTGACAGACAATGACAGCACAAAGAGAATTGACCCTGACCCTGACCCACCTTCTTCTCTTTTCACTTCCAGCTTTGCACATTTTTGAGGGATCTTGCACAAACATGCATGGATACATCAGCTCCACATTCAAATCCATCCTGGACTCCTACATAAACCAACCGTGTCTGTTCTTGGGCCTAGGAATGAACATGCCAACAACATGAATTGTCTCTGAAAGGACAGACCCAGGAAGATGTCTTAGTCACCTTGTGTAACTGTAACACAAATACCACAAGTGGGTGGCTTTAAAGAATATAAATTTATTTTCTCACAGTCCAGGAGGCTGGAAGTCCAAATTCAGGACTCTAGTGGAAGACTTTCTATCGGCTGTGGAAGAAGATCCTTGAATCTTCCTACAGCTTCTGTAGTCTCGGTGTTCCTTGGTGATCTTCATGTAGCATCTATCTTCCCCCAGTTTGTGCTCACTTCTCCCTGTGTCTTCATTCAGAAGTGATAATGTTTAGGATGCACCCTATACTGATACGACCTCATTAACATAACAAAAATCTCTATCTCCCAAGAAGATTACATCTGCAGATATGTAGTCAGGCCTCCGACACATATTTTGAGGAGATACACTTCAATTCATAAAAGAGTGAATCCACTCGAGGGCCATTTAGGCTGGTAGCTGAGGGATTCTGATTACCCAGAACATGGTCTGAAAGGGCAGAATATGAGTTTCAGATGAGCACATCCTTCAGCCTCCACAGAGAGGGCTGGCTGGAAGAGGTTGGAGTGGGGATCCCAATGCATGGAGCTCAAAGACAGAGGCTCCATACAAGGACTGCCTCTTCCCTAAATATGAAAATACTAATACAGCTGGACCTCAGGAAGGGACAGAAATTAGACAGTGAAAAGTCACAGGGAATCCAAGGAGCTACATTTCCTCCATCTCTTGTCTCTTCTTCTCTCTGAAAAACAGTTCTATTCGTCTGGATGTTTCTGCTTCTCTTTTCTCATTGGAAGATAAGATTTCCCTATAACTCCCCAAAATTGCTAAGAGCACCACAAGAAACAGCAAGGTCCATAGACCCCAATTTCAAATTCCTGGGAGAGAGAATCTTCTTGGCTGAGCTTGGATTATGGATTGACTTTGGGCCAATAAATTTTGAGGAAGAGTCATAGCTCTGTCATAGCTTTGGAGCAAAGGCAATTAATTCTCTGGCTTGGCTTGTGAATAAAATGGACACCTCAAACAGTGTCTAATACATGAAGAATTGGTTAAATTATGGCACAGTCATGTGATAAAATTCCATGCAACCATAAAAAGAGTGTCTTAGAAGAAATGTTAATGGCAAGGTAACATGTTGATAATTAAGTAGGAAAAGCAAGTTATAAAATAATATTACTATGCTGCTTTATGTAACAATGCTGTTAATAAGCATACACACAGTTAAGAACAGAACAATGTCAACAAAAATATTTACAATAGTCATCTCTAGGTGATGTATTATGCATGGATTTTCCTTTCCCCCTCCAAAAAAAATGAAATACTTTTTCAAAAATAATATTTTATTGTGTTTTCTTTGAAGTTTTTTACACAGACATTTAGGTTCCCATTCAACAATTCCTACACAAATTATTCAACGACATTGATTACATTCTTCATAATGCATGAACATTCTCATTAATTTCTGTTCTGGTTGTTTCATTCCTAATGACTTATTTTATAGTTTAAAAGTTTGTTAAATATATCTGAAAAAGGGTTTTAACACAAAATAATGACTTACTAATAGTGGAATTTAATGCATTAATGAGAGAGATTTTGCAGTAATAAAGCCACGGAAAATCTATTGGATTATTGGCCCAATATAAAAAGATTTCTCTTTCCCTAGAACTTCACTGGCACTATAGCTGGTGGCATAGTGCCTAAGTCATCTGACTGCTAACCAGAAGGCTGGTGGTTCAAACCCACCAGCCACTCCTCGGAAGGAAGGTTGGGCAATCTACTTCTGTAGTGATATGGCTTGGGAAACCCAAGGAGGGGTCAGATCCTACTTGAGGGCAGTGAGTTTTATAACCTGTAAGAAGTTGCTGATTAGCACAAACAGCTAATCCTCTCAGCTGCTAACTGACAGTTTGAAAGTTGGAGTCCACCCACAGGTGTCTCGGAAGAAGACCTGGTGATCTACTTCCAAAAAAATAGCATTGAAAACCCTGTAGAACACAGTTCTACTCGACATGCATGGCATCACCACAAGTTGGAGTCAACTCAATGGCAACTAGTATAACCTATGAATTCTGGACCCAAAGGGGTAGCCATTTCTTCTATGTGGACCAGAGAGGCATGGAAAGTCGATCTGCAAAGAGAAAGAGAGATTAATGAAGCCGATGTCAGAAGAGGTACAAAGACAACAAACACAGAGAGCATCTAGACAGCTCTTCAGGCCTGATTTACACCCATTCCAAGGACTGTTTACATTTCTGCTCTTGGGTTCATTGTGATGCTCTTTTATGTTGATAATAAATGTCTTTTTGGGTTTATACTAGCCTGAGTTGATTTCTGTTACTTACAAGCAAAGCGTTTTGACCAATACCAGATCCTTCACAGGTAGTGTCTACATGGACAGTCACTCAGAACACATGGTTCACATGGGGCTGGGAAGGCCACAGTCCTGGCTTTTCAAGAGGCTGTTTCCTTGCATCCTCAGCACATAGACAAGCGGTTGCTCTGGGTTGGCTGATGGGAGAAAACCTTTTCTTCCTTCCAGTAAGCAGCTGAATGTAATGTGGGGTGAGATGGAAGTGAGGGGAATAGCTCAGCCCCCACCCACCTTTCCATAAACAACCTGTTTATCTTCAGAAACATTTTAAAGCAGTTTTTCCCCTAACCATCACAATCAGCTATTTGTTGTCTTGATTCCTTAATACTTCTGAAGAGTGGATTATTTCCTATTAGAATTCACACACTCCTGACACACACACATACCCACACCAGACTTACTGAGAACATCTCCTTACATAAGACTCCCCTGGGGTCCCAACTCTGTCTGACATTACCCAATGCCCAGATATGTTCAGCTTAATTGCTTGGTTCCCTAGGGAAACAAGAGATGCCCAGCAAATCATTTACCTCCAGAAAGAGAAAAGGAAACCAAGAATCAATGGCTCAGTGTGACATCTGTGTACAATTGCTGGTCAGGAGCACTGAGCAGGGTTCCATGTGTGAACAGGGCAAGACAGGTTTCCAGGAAATTCTAAGTGCCCAGAATAGGATATTTGTGACTGGTTCTGCCAGACACATCATAAAACCTCTGAACTTATACTCTGATGGTAAATGTCCTTAGCAGTTAGTTGTCTTTCCTTAGAATTTTAAATAGGCCATTCATCCAGGGGAGGAAACATGCACCTATTGATGTCCCTGAAGGGAAATTAATGAAATATTTCAGACACAATACCAGACTATGTGGTCATAAAGTTGCTATTCTCCATGGCTGAATCTGGGCAGGGATGCAAATCTGGCATGTACCTACCCTCAGGCACTCTGTGATCAGAGTTGGGGGAGGACCTCCAAGAGTCATGGTCTGAAAGGAGGTTTGGCTTGAGATGAATTGAGAAGCTCCGAAGTGGGGGGCAGAGATGACCATGTCTGGGAACATGCTGGATCACAAGGTGAAAGCCTCATGGCTGAGGGTGATTCAAAGTTGTGTAATACAGAGATGTGGGTCTCCCAGACCTGCTGACTGGTGTGTGGGGGGTGAGGGTGGAAGGAAGACACAAGGGGGCCAGAGATGTCCTGAGTAATTTGTGAAGGCAGAGGTTTTGAAAGCATTTTCAAAGAAAATGTTTGTCCTTGAATCACTGAGCTCATTTGGAGCTGTGAGTGATTAATTAGCAGGGTCGTCTGCCCAGAAGATGGTGAATGTCGGTGATGAATACCCCACTAGAAGGAAACCAACAGCAGTGGACTTGGATGAGGAAATACTGTGCTTGGCAGCCAGGAAAGGGTTTGGTTCCCTCTGAAGAGCAACAGGGAGGGAATGACGGTTGACTAGAGCTACGTGACTTACTGGGACTGTGTTCTCAGGAAGTTGTCCAAATCTTTTCTTCATTTAGGTCTGCAAGGGTTTCTATCCTGGCCATTCACTACATCAAAGAGTTTGTTTCAAAGCCAGATGTGGCAAAACTGCTGGAGTATGTACCTCCACCATTTGACATCATAAAATCCCATCTTGGTGCCTGTGGAGGAAGCATGCTCTTGGAGACTTGGATGAAGTTTCCCTTTGAAACTTCCTTTGAACTGCCTGGGGAGTGATGGATCATCTCAGGGCAAAACTGGGAAACTGCTAGTGCAGCGAGCTGCTAAGCCAGATTTTGTTCTCCAAGTTTTGGCCAAGAGGTCCTCATGGTAAGTAACTTATTTATCCCCGAAAAGAGGTCAAGTTTTACCCAGTGCAAAATGTCAAAGAAGCCAGATACAAAGTGAGTTCCTTAACTTAATGATCATGTTTCACAATTTTCAAATAATTTGGCATACATTTTCTCATCTCTCCCTCACAATGATCTTCAACAAATGTTTATTGTCTGTCAACAAATCACCTTATAGGCTGTGTAACTCAGAGTAGTACTTTGGGTAAAGACAGGAGGAAAAACAGATGGCAGTAGTACAGTTATCAGGCTTACCTGCTAATCAAAAGACTGGGGGTTCAAGTCCACCCCGAGGTGCCTCAGAAGAAAGACCTGGCTATCTGCTTCTGAAAAATCAGTCATTGAAAACTTGACAGAGCACAGCTCTACTTGACACACATGGGGTCACTATGAGTTAGAACTGATAGATGGCAACTTTTCTTTTTTCTTTTTTTTTTTTTTTAGGGAAGAAGACAATAATCATAAATGCTATCCAGTTCCAAGGCAGGTCAGTAAACATTTCTTTCCTCGATTTCACAGAGGAGAAACAGAGGCTCATTGATGTTTTAAGGATAATTCTCTAATTATCCAATGCCTAGCATTGGATAAAAGGACTATTATCTTTTTAAATTCTACTTCTTAGGGCATACAGCTTTGATTTAATTATTTTATTAGTTAAACTTTTTTTTTTTTATTAGTTAAACAATTTAAATTCAGGAGAGAGATTGTAATATAAAAATAACTAACAAGATAGAAATTTGTTAGATACAGACAACTTCATCCATTTATTCAATTTTTGGGGGCCAATTTTTGTTGTGCTATAATTTCTGATAAAATATCAGTTATTCTTTCTCTTACATATACTTTTAGTGGCACTAAACCTTTGAGAGGGAGCTCTGGTAGCATAGTGGCTAAGACACTTGCCTGCTAACCAGACGGCTGGCGGTTCAAACCCACCAGCCACTCCTCGGAAGGAAGGTTGGGCAATCCTACTTCCGTAGTGATACTGCCTCGGAAACCCAAGGAGGGGTCGCTATGAGTCGGGGCCGACTCGACGGCACATAACAACAACAACAAACCTTTGAGAAGACATGACTGAATTAAAAAACTGAAAAAAAAAAAAAAAAAAAAACCTCACTGCCATTAAGCCAGATCAGACTCATAGCAACCTCTTCTTGGGTTTCCCAGGTGGTACCACTATGGAAGTAGATTGCCCAATCTTCATCTTTCTCTATAGTATGTTGCCTGTCCTCAATGTATCCTTACAAAAAAAGGCTCACAAGAGTAAATTGTTTTACTCATTTCTGTTTACTCACTGCCTACTACAATGCCTGGCACATAGTAGTTGCTTGATAAATGTTGAATGAATGAATGAATGCTTGATTTCAATATTGTTTTAAAAAAAGAAAACCCTATGCTTTCCCTCTTTCTTCAGATGGAACATGGTCTCAAATTACATAAACTGCCTTGATTATTCACTTGAACTTATACAATCTATAAAAGCCAATGTCAAGGTAGAACATTCTTAATCCTATATGTGAACATTTTAATTAGTCAAACTAATTAAGGAAGGATAATTCTCAGATAATTCCCAGAAATTAATAGTTACCAGAATTGTTATAATAAGATGTCTCAAAAGATCTTTCCCACAAGGAATGATTTAGTGAGACTTATCTGAACTGTATGTAAACATATTTGGAATCATCTTGAAGCAGTCTTTGAAGTGCCTGTGGGCTATTTATCTTTTCTGTGGATTTTATTTTCATTAGGCTGACCACAGCATTCAGAATAGAGAGTCAATATTTTCTGTGAGGACAAAGTTAGAATTTGCAAATTTCTTGTTTCTACTGAGAGAAAATACAGGTCAGAGTGAAAAGGCAACAACCAAATGAATACAACAGCTGAAGGTGTAAAGCCCCAATAGGAGTTGGATAAGATCACTGTATACAAGGTGATTGAATATGTTTCATGAAACTTGCAGAGGGTTCTATGTTTCTAAGTTACTTCACATGGTCATGTAATGAAGGCTTGCGTGTGTACGTGGAATTCTGAATCATTGTCTCTTGCCTTTGGTCTACCCACTGGGATGCTTCTCTTGCCCAAGAATACTCTAGCTCATGCTGTATGATTGATCCACCTGGAAATCCAGGAGTGGGAAGGATTCAAGGTCCAGTACCTACCATGATCAGGCAGACTTTGGGGTATCAGATTAGCTGGTTCCACTTCAAACCACTTTTCTACATGGATGGCAGCTTAAGACATTTGAAGAAGTTAAAACATCATGTTGTGAGTTCTTTATAAATGCAAGAAATTGTTCCACCACCAGAAGGAACGACGTAATGAAACATGGGTCAGAGTCATTGAAAATGACAGGCTGACTCTCATACACTGCTGGTGGAACTGTAAAATGGTACAACCATTGTGGAAAGCAGTATGGC
>NW_006921599.1:9200610-9202289 GCF_000298275.1 Orycteropus afer afer
AATAAAAAAAAAGGTAAAAAAAAAAAAAAGAAAAAAAGAAAAAGAAAATGACAGGCTGTATTTTGTAGAATAATCTTGTTTTCTTCTTTTATTTATTGTTCAATAAACTGAAGGTTCATAGGAAAGGGTTCAGGTGCCTTACTATTTGTCTTTGCAATATATTTTTCTACATGTGGTAGCACACAGCATCTGCATAAAGAATTACAGACAGAGACACTTTACTGTGATTCTATCATTACAAATAGAAAATGAAGGGACAAAGCTTAAACAACTTACTCAAAGTAACCAGAGTAGTTGGCAGCCAAAACTAAAACCAGGATTCAAATTCCCAGTACTTCACACATGGTTTAATAAACACATTTAGCCCTTCCATATCAGATTCTTCTCTCCCTCCCAAACTCATTCTGGATTCCAATACTTTTTTTTTTTTTGACCTAATTACAAACAAATTAATAGTTACCAGAATTGTTATAATAAGATGTCTCAAATAGTGCAAATTAAGCACTGAGCCAGCTCAATCATTATTTCTTCAAGCTCTATCAGGATAAATATTTAAAGCAGAAGTTATCTAACTATGGTCTGTGAAGCCCCACCAATCATTCTAGAATAACTCACAACACTCGAGAAGGTGCTATACCTATAATTACAAGTGTATTATAGTAAAAGGATATAAATCAGAACCAGCCAAGGGGAGGGATGCATAGGAAGATCTCTGGGAGGACCCCAAACATGAAGCTTCCATGCCCTCAGGTACACATTACCTTCCAGATGTATTGATATATGAATATCACTGACCAAAGAAGCTCATCTCAGCTTCAGTGTTCACAGATTTTATTATATAATACCTCCCCCCAAAAAAAAGCAACATTACTTTTGTGTTGATTCCAACTTGTAAGGACCTTATGGTTGTTTGCCTGCATTCAATCTTTAGCCTTCCTTCCCTCTCCAGGAATGGGGCTAATGTCACAATGTGCTTCATTCTGGGGTGGTCAGCCCCATCCTGAGTCATCTCATTAACATAACCTATTAAGGGGACCACCAGGATTTACCTCATTAGCATAAACCATCAGGTGTAGTCCAGGACCCACTAAGAATAACAAAGACATTCCCATCACTTGGGAAATTCTAAGGTTTAGAGGAACCAAGGACAAAGGCCAGAGCTCTCTATTCATAATGTCAATTCTTCATAATGCAGATACCTTCTTCTGAATCTCAGAAGAAAATATCCTATTTGTAAAATATCTTGATTATAAAATTATCCTCTTTAGTATATCAAACCAAAAACCTGTTGCCATTGATTCCAGCTCATGGGTGACCCAATGTGTTGCATCCATAGAACTGCTTCATAGTGTTTCCTTGGCTGTAATCTTTATGGAAGAAAATCACCAGGCCTTTCTTCCACAGCACTGGTGGGTGGGTTCAAGTTTAGGTTAATAGTTGAGAACAAACTGTTTGTGCCATTCAAGGACTTTCATTTTCTATAGTCTAGCATCTATATTATTGACATTTCTGTAACTTTAGATTTTCTGGTCCTTATAGTGCCATTCATTATTCAGTGGCTAGTTCTATTCTGTTGACTCACTTGTTTGCATTTTGAATGGTCCACATGGCTATGGATATTTTATACACAGATTCATTTTATTGTCTTATGTTTTTTTTTAGGATTTGGGTGAAGATTT